>NW_028245482.1:0-224988 GCF_964263255.1 Lissotriton vulgaris | reverse complement strand
CCGTTCCCCCAACTGCGTCCAAGCCGCTCCTGGACACACCCATGGACCTTTCTCTTGCTACTCCTGCAAATTCAGCGGCACCGACAACATCTCCGCTACGACCACACCACAGATTCCCGACCCCAACAACCTAAAATGCATCCTTCTCAACACCCGATCGGTCCACAGACACGCCATTGACCTATGGAATCTACTAGACACCATCTCTCCAGATGTCGCCTTCCTAACAGAAACATGGATGAACGCCTCCTCCGCCCCAGACATCACCATTGCCATCCCTGAAGATTATAAGATCACACGCAAGGACCATACCGGCCACACAGGAGGAGGAATCGCTATCGTCCATAAGAAATCTATCCACATCTCAACCAGCTCAGACGTCAATCTCGCCAACTCTGAACACCTTCACTTCCAGATCCACATCGACCCCAAGACCACACTCAGAGGCACCCTCCTCTACAGACCACCTGGATCCCGCGCAAAATTCAGTGAAGACATCACGGACTTCATCACTCCACACGCGCTCCCCTCCAAAGATTACATCCTTCTGGGAGACCTCAATTTTCACCTTGAAAAGAACAACGACCGCAACACCACCACCCTCTTGGACAACCTCGCCAACCTCGGACTTAAACAACTGGTCACCTCCCCCACCCACATCGCAGGTCACACACTCGACCCCATCTTCACCTCCAGCAATCATGTCTCCTTCAGCCACACTACGGATCTCCTCTGGACTGACCACAGCTGCGTTCACTTCACCTACAACAAACCGAAACCCATCAACCACCTCCAACCAACTTTGCAAAGAAACTGGAACAAAATCACCATCGACCAGATCTCCTCATCGCTCCTTCTAAACACCCCAGCCCACTCTTCTAACCCAGACCAAGCCGCCGCCAACTTCACCCTATGGTTATCCAACACCGCCGACATCCTCGCACCACTGAAATAACGTCAAAGCAAACCTGGCAGCAAGAAGGCCTCATGGTTCAACGATGTTCTTAAGAAGTCCAAGAAACTCTGCCGCTCCCTTGAAAAGGCCTGGAAAAAAGACCCAACCACTAGCACCAAAGACGCCTTCAAAAACGCCCACCCGCACACACCACCAACTAATCCAGAAGGCCAAGAAAACAGCATTCAAGGATCGACTAGACAACAACGCCCACAACAGCAAGGAACTTTTCAACATTGTCAAGGAATTTACCAATCCCTCGGCCAACTCCAACGACATCACCCCCTCTCTAGCCCTCTGCGACTCCCTGGCTTTATTCTTCCACAACAAAATTGCAGACATCCACAACAGCTTCGACAACCAACCCGGAGACCAACCCACCCAACCATATACTGAACATTCTCCCCCCTTAAACACCCTTAACGACTGGAACCCAATCTCCGCTGAGGACACCATCCGCCTGATGAATTCCATCCACTCTGGATCCCCCACAGACCCATGTCCTCACCACATCTTCAACAGAGCAGACTCCGTCATAGCACCGCACCTCCGAGACGTCATCAACTGCTCCTTCAACTCCGCCACCTTCCCGGAAAGCTGGAAACATGCTGAACTCACCGCCCTTCTGAAAAAACCCACAGCGGACCCCACCGAACTCAAAAATTACCGCCCCATATCGCTCCTTCCTTTCCCAGCCAAAGTCATCGAGAAAGCTGTCAACAACCAGCTCGCCGCCTTCCTCGAAGCCAACAAATCCCTCGACTCCTCACAATCTGGATTCCGAGCAAAACACAGCACTGAGACCGCCCTCATCGCAGCAACAGACGACATTCGAACTCTACTGGACAATGGAGACACAGTCGCCCTCATCCTCCTCGACCTCTCTGTAGCCTTCGACACAGTCTGCCACAGCACCCTCTTACAATGCCTCAGAGAGTCCGCCTTCCACCATTCAAGTCCGAGGCCACTGAAGTCATCTGCGGCGTACCACAAGGATCCTCACTCAGCCCCACCCTCTTCAACGTATACATGAGCCCCTTGCGGCCATCGCTCACCAACACAACCTCAACATCATCTCTTACGCGGATGACACTCAACTGATCCTTTCTCTCACCAATGACCCCAGCACCGCCAAAACTAACCTACATGAAGGAATGGAAGAAGTTGCCGAATGGATGAAACACAGCCGTCTGAAACTGAACTCAGATAAAACAGAAGTCCTCATCTTAGGTACATCCCCCTCTGCATGGGACGACTCTTGGTGGCCAGAAGCCCTTGGAAAAGCACCCATCCCGACAGACCACGCACGGAACCTAGGCGTTATCCTGGACTCTTCACTTTCAATGAACAGACAAGTCAGCGCCGTATCCTCATCCTGCTTCAACATTCTTCGCATGCTCAAAAAAACATTTCGCTGGATCCCCACCGAAACCAGAAAAACAGTCACCCATGCTCTGGTCACGAGCCGACTGGACTACGGAAACACCCTCTACGCAGGTACTACCGCTAAACTCCAGAAGAAACTCCAACGAATCCAAAACGCCTCAGCCAGGATCATATTAGACATCCCGCGTAACGAACACATCTCTGGTCACCTGAAAGACCTCCACTGGCTACCCGTCAATAAGAGGATCACTTTCCGACTGCTAACCCACGCACACAAATCACTCTACGACATCGGACCAGAATGCCTCAACTCACGTCTGTCCTTCTACACCCCCTCCCGCCAACTACGTTCTTCCAGCCAAGCCCTCGCCACCGTACCTCGCATCAATAAGACCACCTTGGGAGGCAGATCCTTCTCATACCTGGCAGCTAAAACATGGAACTCACTCCCCACTTACCTTCGCCTTACCCAAAACCACCTAGCATTCAGAAAACAACTTAAAACCTGGATATTTGACAAGTAATCCTCCTCCCCTCTCTTAGCGCCTTGAGACCCTCTGGGTATGTAGTGCGCTATATAAATTCTTTGACTTGAGTGTGTGTGTGTGTGTGTGTGTGTGTGTGTGTGTGTGTGTGTGTGTGTGTGTGTGTGTGTGTGTGTGTGTGTGTGTGTGTGTGTGTGTGTGTGTGTGTGTGTGTGTGTGTGTGTGTGTGTGTGTGTGTGTGTGTGTGTGTGTGTGTGTGTGTGTGTGTGTGTGTGTGTGTGTGTGTGTGTGTGTGTGTGTGTGTGTGTGTGTGTGTGTGTGTGTGTGTGTGTGTGTGTGTGTGTGTGTGTTGTGTGTGTGTGTGTGTGTGTGTGTGTGTGTGTGTGTGTGTGTGTGTGTGTGTGTGTCCGTGTGTGTGTGTGTGTGTGTGTGTGTGTGTGTCCGTGTGTGTGTGTGTGTGTCCGTGTGTGTGTGTGTGTGTGTCCGTGTGTGTGTGTGTGTGTGTGCGATTTTTAAATCTTTGGCATCAGAGTCTGTGCTTGACCTGTATTTTCTCACTGCCATAATCTGTCTTTTAAAAACATATGCAAATTGCACAAATTACTCGCTGTTTTCTCCCTATCTGCACTCACGGTATCTGGGACTTAAAATCTGCTAATCCTTCCCCGGTCCACCACCAACCATGAGCGGGCTGTTAGTGTGGAGGGAGTTGAGAGTGGGGGAGACCCACTTCCGGTGTGCCACGCTCCTCTGCCATTGTGGGTGAGGAGACGGTCTAGTTGCTCAAAACTCAGCACAAGCCCAGTAAAAAGGGGCCGATGTCGCGGAAGCACTCAGCGGGCACACCAATGGCGCGCCAAAGGCAAGGCTGTCTGCTCCCGTCCAAGCCAGTTTGCCGCCAGACATGCTGCCTCCGCCACTAGAGATAGGCTCTTCTACACTCTGGATGACCTCCTAAAAATCAGGAACTCGGTGAGCAATTGTAGACAGTCCTATGGGGATGCCATTGAGGGCCCATTCTGCTGTATACAGTGCCTCTTCAGTACGGTACTATCCCCGTCCCTACGCAGCTACCTCCCCATCCCAGTAAGCATCTTAGCATCCTCAATCTGAACTGTCGCTCATTAGCCAAACACTTCGCTGCAGTCCATGATCTATTAGAGGACACCTCCCCTGACATGCTCTTTCTTGCCGAGAGGTGGCTCTTTGATGCCATGATAGCCGAGCCAGAGCTTGCGCTCCCTTCTGGCTACTGCATCCTTACTTTAAATAGGGAGTACAGAGGTGGGGGCATTGCGATTATTTTTAAATCTTGCTACACATGTACTTTTGTAAAACAGGTGTCACCGGATGCGAATGTGCACACTTTAAGATCTCACTGAACCCCAACTACATGATGTCGGGGCTCCTGGTATACCGGTCCCCAGGGCCATCCACTGACTTTAGGACTGCCCTCATGGAGACGGTCAGCGTATTAGCAGTTAACGCCACTAACTTTACCATCACTGGGGATTTTAACCTCCATCTGGATAATTATGATGACATGGACACAGCTAATTTTGTAACTGATCTCGCGGCTTGTCAGCTTGTGCAATTGGTATCGGGTCAGACGCACATTGCCGGCCACCTGTTAGACCCAGTCTTTTACGAACATACTGTCACTTACAGTGCACACGCCCATCCCCATGGGATGGTCAGTTCACTACCTAGTCCATATGTCACTCCAGGGTATAACCCCGGTACGGAGTATGGATCGTTCAGTCTCCCTTAAACGTCCATGGCACAAATTGAACTGGGAACAATTTGACGCATGCCTCTCGGTTACCTGGCCGAGGCTGTCGATTGACGCCAACAAGGCATACAGGGTATTGTCGGACTGGATCAGGTATCCGTTAGACAGCCTAATCACTGCGAAATGGTATATTAACCACAAAACTTAAACTAGACCATGGTACCAATGCGACTTGGCCAATATGCGCAAGAGCTGCAAGAGGCTAGAGCATATATGGAGAAGGGATTTCAATCCCGCCGTGAAGGTATTTACCGGGTGGCGATTAAGAGGTACCACAAGGCCATTCAATTGGCCGAGCGGCATTTTACGCCAATAAAGTGAAGTGGTTTGGCTCACTGGTTAGAGGCGGCAGACCCAGAAGCAGAGAACGGCCTGGGACCAGGGTTCAATTCCTGACGCGGCAGGGTCGTGGACCAGGGTCAGCGGACTCGATAATTCTCGCCTTGGTGCCTACTCTAACCAGGGATCACACTCGGCAACTCTGGGCATTAGCTTGCCTCATCTCTACAACGGCCCCCCACATTCGCCGGGGATGCCTGGTTTCACCTTGGAGATACCCAGTAGGGACCATCTCACAGGGATAGCCAGGACGGGTTCCCCAGCGGTCTACAGGGCCACGACGCCTCAGGGCAGCAGTACCCTTTACAAGACACATACATACATACACATACATTCAATAAAATCCACGAACGTGATAACCCTGCAAAGAGCGTGTTCTCAATACTCTCTGGCCTTCAATCCCAGCGGACTGCCGCTGGGCCAACCATCAAGTCCAAAGAGCAGTGTGAGGACCTTGCCACCTTTGTTGTTAGGAAGGTGGATAACATCTATAGGTCCTTCCCAACAACACATAGTAGCAAGCAAGCGGCACGGGGCTCTAAAAAGGCGAATACCTTAGACATCTTTCCGCCTATCCCTGCCGACCAGCTACGAACACTGTGTAATAAAGTCAAGTCTGGATCTCCAGCAGACCCGCTCAAACCAGACCAATTCAGGAAAGTGCTTCCTACTATCTTATCCTCCATGGGTCAGGTGATAAACGGGTCACTTGCCACAGCCACTGTGCCCAGGGCATGGAAACAGGCCAAAGTGATACCCCTGCTTAAAAAACCTTCCCTCGACCCTGCCAAGCCAGAGAACTATCGTCCTATTTCCTTGCTCCCCTGGGTGGCAAAGATCACTGAGGCCTATGTTAACTCCCTCCACTCACTAAACAGACCTGCTGCTGTGCTGGAGGACGCTTTGAAAGCGAACTAGCGCCAAACTTGCCTGGAAAATCCCCTTGAGGTCGCGCTGCTGGTGGGAGCTCCTCCTTTGATCGACGGAGTGTCCAACAGCTCCCAGCGTGCGCTAGACCCCACTCTGCTTGGCTGCCTGCACCGGGGGACTGCGAGGACCAGAAGCCTTTGCTTCCAACACCTGGTGCCTCTTCCCCCGGCGGTAACGCCCATCACCTGCTGTTTCCCTATTTACTTTTCGTGACACCCGCTTCGCGGGTGCCACTCACTAAACAGACCTGCTGCTGTGCTGGAGGACGCTTTGAAAGCGAACTAGCGCCAAACTTGCCTGGAAAATCCCCTTGAGGTCGCGCTGCTGGTGGGAGCTCCTCCTTTGATCGACGGAGTGTCCAACAGCTCCCAGCGTGCGCTAGACCCCACTCTGCTTGGCTGCCTGCACCGGGGGACTGCGAGGACCAGAAGCCTTTGCTTCCAACACCTGGTGCCTCTTCCCCCGGCGGTAACGCCCTTTCACTCCACCTTTAAATTAAACTATACTTCACGCAACGCGGGACGCGCGCGTGGAGAAGCGCGAGGCGAAGCCCGGGCCAAGGGCGGGCCCGTTTCAGCCCGTTCCAGACTGTGAGAGACTGGACTGGGCCACGGTATTTTCATTTCTGTTAATATTGTTGCATTTTCTTCCGTCCACTCGTTGCACGGCGTGGTTGTAACCCAGTGGGTCTTTATTGTCTACTTGTAACAGTGATACCAGTCCTGATTGCACGAGACCCACAAGTTATAGTCCCCGTGAAGCAGAGCCCCTAACTATATAATTATAAATTATAATTATGTCTAGAGTCACGAGAAGCAAAAAAACTGACAAAACCACCGACATTACGGGCCCACTTGACTTATTTCTACACAAGGCCAATGCAGCCATTGACAACACTATCCAATTGATAGATAGGCGGGTGTCCCACGAATTGGAGATGGCCAGAAAAAGATCGTCTATGGGCCCGCTGGCCTCAGCACAGACCCCCATACAAAAGGGGTCGATTATACCCCTGCTGAATCCAACAAGTGCACAAATTCACACAGTTCCAAACACTGTGGATTTGTCAGCAACACAGTTGTCACTAGGCTCCGATTCTGACTCCAGGGTGGATCTGGAAAAAACACCAGATTTACAACTCTTACATAGTCATGAATTGCCCACAGAATCTAACATCATGGGGGTCCGGGAGGGTGCTATACCTAAGAGATCAAATAAGGGGGCGAAGCCACATGTGCAATTATTAGCTCCTCCAAATGGTGAGACTTTTAATAACTTGAATACAAACAGCAACAACATTATAGTGTCGCAAACACCAACGCCAACTAATAGTGTGGTCTTAAACACGCCCACACGAAACATCACGACACTGGGGAACCAAGAGTCACTAGGCGCAGTAGGGGGCAAACAAAAACCCTGTACCTCATGTGTGACACTACACGATTTCCTCACAAATAGCATGGGAGAACTCTTAAAATACCACCTGAAACCCCTGGAGAAAAGCATAAGGGTAATAGAAAAACAACTCGCCAAACTAAATACTCCTGCATTTACGCAGAAGTCACTAAGCATCCTAGATATGGGGGGGGGGAAGACCAAACAACCAAGTAAACCGGCCAAATCGACTATACCAACGCAGCCACCCACAACACCAGCCGTAGGCCCAAAGTCCTGTGGTCCAGCTAAAGAAGGAAACCCCCAGACCACGAAAAATGCAAAACAGAATCTGCAAAATACTCCCAAACCCCAAACTGTAGAGGGTAAGAGCCAAACTGTAGAGGGTAAGAGCCAACCCGTCACCGCGAGTGACTACACACAACCCACCCCAGCCTTAGTGTCATTAAACAAACAGCTAGCAAATTTAAAGGAGAATACACAAAAATCCCAAAAATCGCAGCCCCCTCAAGCGCAGGAGAAACAGAGGACGGGATCTAGACCTAGACGGCCGTTCCATCTTCCACCTGAGGCCACTCCGTTCACTGTTGTCCTAACAGGGGTTTCAGAATTACCAGAGGGCGCGGACGAGCCCCAGTGGTCTCTGAGAAATAAAGTTATGCAATGGCTTAGCCAAAATAGACCCATACAGCCATCGCACCAGAGCAGAATTAATTCACTCAGAAGAGTCTTTTGGATAGGGGATACAAATAAAAGCTTACAGGGCGATTGCGTCATAATCAATTGCGACGACCCTGCTATGGCTGATTATATCTCCTCTTGGCCAGCACTTGAAAAAAGGGGGGGGGTGGATGTACAACGCCTTTCCTTTTTCTATCCCCCGTTAAATACCCCGAGTTATGAAAACAGAAATGGCTGGAATGATGTGCAGGATTGGCCCTGGACCCAGGTGGGCTACACTAACAGAAATAGAAATAGGAACAACAATAATAACGGATGGAACAGAGGCTGGAACCCCCGCACCTGGCACCATAGCAGAGGCAACCCAAATTTCGACTACTGGGAGGGGGTCCCCATGAGGAACAGATTCGACTGTCTAGACATGGTCGATTGACCAAAAAAGGTTACCACAGGGATTTTAGAAGTCATTGTTCCCCCTAACAAAACCTATGATGGCCCTACCCCAGCAGAAAACTTTAACCATCTGATTCCAAAGACTATATTAGTCCAAGATATGTGCATGGTCTCACAACCCAGACAGGAAGAACCCCGTGCTATTGTGGAGGGGTCTTGTATGCTCAAGATATCTTCCTGGAATATTGCGGGTCTTGCGAAAAAAGCGCAGGACCAGCTATTCCTAACTTTTATGGAAAAGCAGGACATAGTCTGTCTACAGGAGTGCTGGGACCCATATGAGACATCAGTAGAGGGGTTTAGTACTTTTTACATTCCCTCGACCCAGGGCAACCGAGGTAGAGGCTCGGGGGGACTTTGTATCTTCACCTCTAACCTCTGTAACATAGAACAGAATAAGTACGAGGTAAATGGGCAAAAAACAGGCGTAGGGAGTTCACTACAAGGCGTGTCCTTTAAATTAAATGGGCGCTGCTTCTTCCTGATAAACCTCTATAACAACATGCCAAAAGTAGAGGTAAAAAGTTTAATAGCGGAATTGGATTCTTTGTTAAAGAAAGGCGGCCAGGCGGCAGACTGTTTATTGATAGCAGGGGATTTTAATTGTCACCTATGTCCCTATAGCCAAACAAAAAACTGTGGTATTCTTGATGCGCAAGGGGATCCCACCACACACTTCGAACACTCCTTAGGGGGAAATCTACTAAATCAATTCATGCACGAATGGGATCTGGCTTTCGCAAACGAACTTTGTCAGCCACCAGTACAGTTTCAAACAACATTTTTTGGCCACGGGGCAGGCACTGTAATAGATTTTATCCTGGTTTCAAATAGGAACCAGGGCTGGGTGGGTGGGTTTGAAACGGAGGGCTTAGCAATAAGTGACCACTACCCCATTAGTACTTCCCTTAAACTAGGGATAATGGGTGTCCAAAAAACTAGTACCGCTGAGATACTACATGGCCATTCAGTGGCACTGGCCAGGAAAAACGGCTATGCCATTAAATGGGCAAAAATTGAACCCACGAACTTTCTGAAAGAGCTATTACAGAAAGAAACTAGACAATTTAACATCTGCCTGGAACTAAGTAATAACCCAGAACAAATAATACAAGCATTTGACGAGATTAAAGCAGAAATAAATGCTAAGCTAACTAAAAAATTAAAGGCAAGGGAGGAAACGAGAAAACATGGCTGGTTTAACCGAGCCTGCACTAGTGCTCATAAAACACTCTTACAGGCATTAAAGACTACTCCCAGGGATAGCAATCAAATCAAAGAGGCTAGACAAGCTTACAAGCTCACTATCCTGACAAGGAAGAAAGAACTCAAAAACGCAGCCTGGGAAGCCCTGATAAAGGCAAGTGCATTAAGGGACAACACGTCCTTCTGGAAAGAGGTAAACGCCCCTTTCTTTATGGATAGGAAGGTGGACACTATGGAAATTGGCATAGCTGAAGATGTCTGGGTCAATCATTTCACTGCACTCTATAAGAAAGACTCACTCGTGCTGACCTCACAAGAAGAGTTGGCTGAGGAGAGTGAGATCCTCTTACAGCCACAGGGAAATTTCCCATTAAATGTAATGTTTACCCCTGCAGATTTGGAACAAGCGATATCACAGAGTGCGAGCCTAAAGGCTCCTGGGCCTGATGGGATACCCATTGATCTCTTTAAAGGGAACATAGATCTCTGGGCACCCCTACTAGCAAATGTCTTAAATGCATATACGAAATCAGGCTTCCCCAGTACATGGAAGGAAGCGATAGTCATCCCAATATTCAAAAAAGGAGATAGACAAGATCCAAAATGCTACCGCCCCATTTCTCTGTTAGACAACTTAATGAAGGTTGCTGGCAGGGTTCTACTAACTAAACTACAAATCTGGTCCAAAAATAACGGGTTACTCTCAAAATTTCAATATGGTTTTAAGTCGGGGGTGGGAACCATAGAGCAGGGTTTAAACCTGTCCCTTATAATTAATAAATATATAGGATCAAAAAAAGGGAACTTGTTCCTGACATTTGTCGACTTAACTTCGGCTTTCGATTGTCTGGACCATGGAACCCTGTGGAAATCCCTGATCAAAATGGGGATAGATAAAAATATTCTAACTTTTATCCAGGAACTCTATAGGGATGCAGGAGCTTCGGTGAGACATGGCAAAAATGGCGAGCGAACGAAAAAATTCCCAATTGGTAAGGGAGTTCGCCAGGGTTGCATTCTCGCACCGTTTTTATTTAATCTATATATAAACGAGGTAGCGGACTCGATGAATGCCCTAGAGGTGGACTACCCCGAGATAAACGGATCTGTAGTCCCGCTATTGTTATATGCTGATGATGCGGTGATAATGGCCCGCACTCAGCGGGGACTCCAAAAGGCACTAACAGGTTTTGCAACCTTCATGAGTTCGAGAGGCCTTATAATAAACGTGGGTAAAACATTCACGATGTCATGCACAATGAGAAAAAAAGCCCCAGACTGTAAAACATTTGTGAATAAATCAAAGATAGCGATGTCGAAAACTTTTTCCTACCTGGGTATCATTTTTAGCAATAGGGGGACATGGTCTGCAGCGATCACTTCCCGTAACCTGGCCTTTACCCGCACAATAGGGGCGGTTAAGCAATTTGCCAAAAAATTGGGCGGGAAACCCGTAGACACATTACTAAAGATCTATGTAGCAAAATGTGTGTCCACAGCTGTCTATGGGGCGGGGATTTGGGGACTTGCAGATAGCTCCGAAATCCAAAGGGTGGAAAATGCCTTCCTGAGGTACCTCCTTGGAGTCCCACGTTCCACATCCACCACCATCTGCCACAAAGAACTGGACAGATCTCACATTAGCGACATCATAAAGATAGCGCCAGTTATGTTGTGGCATAAGATCTGGACATGTGAGGACACGACTTTTAATAGGGAGGTGATTCAGGACTGCATGCAGCAAGGAAATGGGGCTAACCAACCTTGGCTAACCTACGTAAAAAAATTCCTGAACTCCATTGGCAACCCAGAATTATTCTCGGACCCAGCATCATGTGCCCAAATCCCCAAAAAAGCACTAAGAGAGATGTGTCTAGGCCTACTGGAGGACAGGAGATATTATTTAGACGGGAGCAAGTCCACCATTATAGCTCACCGCCAGATTTTGTATGAACACGGCTTACATCCCTATCTGGCGCCAAATATCTCCCCTTACCATAGAATGCTGCTAGCTCGTATGAGGACAGACTGCTTTTTTAGGCTAATAACGTTCCCTGCCCCGAATGATTGGACAGTGAAAATGACTAAGTGCCCGTGTGACGGAATAGCCACCCAGTCCAACATACATTGCATACTCTTCTGCAAATACTACCAATGGGGAAGAAAAAAACATTTATTGCCCCTGTTAAAACTGTGGGGCCTAAGAAGCTGTAAAGCAGCCCTCCACAGATTGTACTTGCTTCAGGATGAATGTACTATTAGAGTAATGATAAAATTCCTGTCGTTCATCATAAAATGTAGAGGGTCTATGAGAAGTGATTAGTAGGTTGAGGGTTTTTGGAGTATTATCATGTGCCTAATAACATCATATAATACACAAATATGTCATATTTACCTCGACCCACCGATCATGCAATTGCAAAGTCTCATATATCAATCACTCTCTAGAGGAAAAAGTTTTCTTTTAAAAACGGTTTTTAATATTAAATGTAGTGATGACTAGTGTAATATCCTGTACTTGTGTAACACTCTTTTTTAGTGTGTAAATATTCAACAATGTCGTTTTAAACTGTATTTTTGTAATGTTTGCTTATATGGTGTTTGTCAAATACCGAATAAAGCTGACTTTGACTGACTGACAACTCCCTCCTATCTGACTTTCTGACCAGGAATAACATGCTGGACCTCTCTCAGAACAGCTTCCGACCAGGTCAGAGCATGGAGTCTGCTCTGCTAGCTGTGACAGAACATCTCTGGTCCGCACTAGACGCTGGTCAAACGTCGGCGCTGTTCCTGCTGGATCTGTGCGCTGCGTTTGACATGGTGTCCCATGCCATACTTCTGAGCCGCCTGGAGGAGGCAAGAATCACTGGTCCGGCACTGGAGTGGCTTGCCTCTTTTCTTCATGAGAGGTCGTTTGTGGTAACAGTCACTGCATATGCCTCAGGTGAACACCTCATCAAACAAGGGCTGCCATTGTGAAAAGCAACAATTTCTCTTAAGGTTACCAATGCTGCTCGGCGGAAACACTTCTGATTCACTTTCTTTTATCTACTCAAAGAACGAGGCAGGCGCTGGGAACAGGAAGGCAAGAAACAGGTTTATTTCTCCAGAGGAGAACACATCAACTCGGAAACCGGAATGTCTTCGGGAGGTGCTCTAACTGCATCTCCGTGGCTCGGTCTTTTATACACATTTGCATCAGTTTATTGGTTGGTTAAACATCCTCGGAATTCCCGCCCCAAGCAGGATCCCACTCAAACCCAGCAGCAGGCGTCCCCCACCCAGATCTAGCAGGTGATCGCTATCTCGCAGCTGGGTATTTCGGCAGGATCAAAAGGCATGTGGGATCGGTCAGGTCTAATGGTTCACGCCATTGATTAAATCAGGCCTCTCTGTCAGTGAAACAAGTCCTGCTGTGTGTGGGCAATATACTTATGTCCGCAAGGGCGGGTTAGCAACTGGGACCGGATTGAGCAGCCAGGTGCGGTGAGTGAGGTTATCAGAAGGGCTTGCCCGTGTACGGAGGATGAAAGGACGAGCGGGTGTAGGGCGGAAAGTGACTCCGGGGCTTTGTCATGATGACAAGGTTTTATTTTCTTTATTTTTTTATTTTCTATTGTACAGAGTTTTATAGAGCGCAAACTTGACCCTAATCGGGTATCAGAACGCTTTACATTGCACCAGTTGCATTACATGAGGACACATTCATTTTTGTTAGGCACAGGGAGATTAAGTGATTTGCCCAGAATCACAGGATGTTCAGCGTCATTGCAGAGACTCAAACCCAGTTGTCCAGATTCGAGGTCGGCCACCCTAGCCGTTAGGCCAACCCCAGTACATTTATCCGTGCTTCGTCAGGGCGCTGGGGAGGGCAGTGGGGTCAGGGTGAAACATAGGTGACCAGCAGAGTATAAAATGGCTGCGATGTCTAAAATGGTTGTCGCTTACGCGCACGCAGAGGCTCTCGCTAAGCAAGATGGCGCCGGTAATGTTCATGTATGTCGCTTTACATTTTTACACCACAGGGTTCCTCCCTCAGCACCCTGCTATTACATTTTTACGTCCAACCCCTGGGAGCAGAGGACTGACCATGGTCTCCTACGCCGACGATACACAGTTGGTGGTGGCGCTCTCTAATAACACCGAGCGGGACGCCCTCAAGTTTCAGGGCGACCTAGCAGCAGTTGCTGAATGGATGACCACCAACAGTCTCCAGTCGAATGCCAGCAAGTCGGAGGTGCTGCTGGTGGGCAAGGACCATGGTCAGTAGTGTCAATGCTGGTAGTGCCCCCCCCCCCCGCCCCCCCAAACAGTTTCTGAAAAATTTATGGGTGTGGATAGACTCATCTCTCAACTTCCGAGCCCAAACCAAAAAGTGGCAGGGACCTGCTTTTGACTAATTCGGGGGCTTCAACCCCTATTGGGTTTCTTCGATGCACCCACACAACAGATCATCATTCAGGCGTCTGTAATGTTAAGACTGGCCTATGCCTGCTCTCTTTATCTAGGGTCCAATAAGGCTGAAATTCTGAGGCCACAAAGGGCACAGAACGCGGCTGCAAGGACCCTGCTAGGTCTAAACAGGTCCTGCCCGGTTTCAAACGCCATCCTGCGTCTTCACTGGTTGCCTGTAGCCAGGCGAATTGAATTCAAGTTTTTATGCATCGCCTTTAAAGCCTTGAAACTGTCGTCCACTAACATCTTGGCCAGCCTCCTCTTGCCTTATGTTCCCTCATGCCATTTTTGCTCACAGAGTCAACACCTGGTAGTGGTCCCCTGAACACAGAAAGTCTGCGCTGGAGGCCGCTCTTTTCGCAGCAGAGCAGCCCTCCTCTGGAATGCACTTCCAGCTCACATCCGGGAAGAGGTGACTTTTAATGGCCTTCCTGAATTCTCCAGGAAGGCCATTAAAACTCACCTCTTCCCGGCACCATAGTCCTTCCCTCAGTTCCACCCTTACATGTCAGTTGCTCTGCTGTCAACGCCGGGACGCCCCTTCGCTGGGGCAGCTGTTGCGCTTTACAAGTTGTAGTAGCATAACATAACCATATTTCCGACCTGTCAAGAAAGAAAATTAAACTCTATTAATGTCACGGAGGCGAGAATTTTCCCACCCTACGTACAACTAATACTGCACCCACTCAAGAAGGAGAATGGAAGCTCATTGAGGATAGGTACCTTTCTTTAGTATTGAAAGATCTTGATAAATCTGCTCCCATTCTATTGATGATTGTAAGAAATACTTTGAGCAATGTGGACGATTCTACGGTGGCACAGGGTCAACGAATTACGTGACTCTAAAGGGGTTTTCCTTTCAAGCTCCGACCAGAAACATTATTACCAGTGGAGGAATGACAAAGGAGAGGGGGTTTTGCACAAATAAAGAGGAAGTGCTTCGCCTTGTGCCTGTTTTACTTGGAAAGCAGGTGCTGTTTTTTTCAGAGCATGGCACTCATTGGATAATACGAAGAGAGAAATGCGTACTCCTTACATCTGTGCCCTTAATAGGATAGAAACCTTTCTGCACAATAGCTAAGCAATTTCAGCTCTTTTTATTAGGGTTCCGTTAAAAGGTCCTTTCCCCATGATGATAAGCAGTTGTCTTCAACCGTTCATAGTGTCATAACCTCGTCATTCCCAGGCCTTTTCATCTTTAGTCGAGGATTGTATGCAACATTTCTCTAACATGTTTACTTGTCTTCCCCTTCTTCGCGCATATATACTCCTCGATCCTGATATTATTCCTTCAGGACCTCTTCTCAAGTCCTCCTCCTTTACTGAACTATTATATTTATTTTCCCCAACTAAGTTATGTGGCGGGGTTATTGCTCTAGCTCAGAGAATCTGTTTGTTTATCGCCTCCTACAATGACTTCATCTTGTCATCCAACTCATCCGTGTCCCTTTGTATGTCAGCTTCACAGAAACTTTCAATTTATAATTCACTCTCACACTGTTGCACCAGCTGTGTGACACAACAAAATTAAAAAAGAAGATTTAAAGTGAAGTGAAATGTGGAAAAAATAATAATTTTTTATATATTACCCTCACTCACCCAACTATTGGGTGGCATGCTTCATCATTGGGTTCTTCTCTCTTTCTTTTCTCCACAGATCCCTATCACCTGGGAATTCCAGGTTTAACCGGTATTAAGAACCGGGAGTTAAATAACACTTAAGATAACACTGAGGTCAGGGTGCGCCTTAGTGAGTGCATACCGCCCAGTGTCCAGTTTGTTTTTTGGTCCTGATGAAAGCTCGGCCGACCTGGCCTCCAAGAGCAGAAACATGTCGACCTAGTGATTTGGACAATTCGACTCAAACTTAAGGTCCATATTGTCCTTCTCATCTTTTATATTTAGATGCTCACGCTGATCTTTATTAAAGTTTGGCTTGGATCAGCGTCCGCACCTTTTTAACTTGATCACGTTCACACTTGTTTTCACTGATTTTTATTCAATCCAGCTCCACTGCAACTGCAGGTGTCGCAGCACACCAGACAGGTCTTTTTCCTGTCCGGTGAAAACTACCCAATGATGAAGCATGTCACCCAATAGTTGGGTGAGTGAGGGTAATATATAAAAAATTATTATTTTTTCCACATTTCACTTCACTTTAAATCTTCTTTTTTATTTACTTAGTCACTCCTCTGTTTTTAACTATATTTAGAATGGGGTATAGGAGTGTCCTTTGAGCCCTTACTCTCTTGTTGTTGTTGTACAACAAAATTAAAACCTTAATGGGGAGATTGATTCACGTACCTTCCCCCGGTAGAGACCACTTCAGCACCTAGTATTATTTGACACAGGGAGTTCTCCACTTTATACCCTGAGAATTCTGCAACCTCCTTTTGAGGTGACTAGATCTGGTTAGCTGAACAACGTCAATCCTGTAATAAATTTCAAACAACTGGATCTCTAAGTTGGACCTGTACTTCTGCCATTACTCCCCACTTAGTTGTTAGTGGTATGGTTCCTGCCGCTCTTAAAGACACCACAGCGAATCCCTTGTTCTGGAAGCCAAGAGCAGATTCCTTGTTTTTTAAAAAGTTATCATCGATATTGTTACTTTCTTTTGCACTTAGCTGGTGGAAAGGTTTGTACCAAAACCACTTTCTCAAGGACACGAGGGCATGATTTCGGCCATCACACAATAAAGAGACAGTGCCTCTACCGATTATGGATGAGCGGAAATGGGAGCAGGAGCCAATGCTTTGTTCTCATTAGATCTCTCTGCCGTCTTCGCACAGTTGAGTACTCCAACTTGGTGAACCATGTTGAGGCTTTGGGCATCGGGTGCTAGGTCCTAAAGAGGTTCATATCATTCTTTACAGGCTGAACGTGTATCACCAGATTGGGAAACTTTCCGTCCAACACATTGCATGCAATTTCAGAGTGACTCACGGGTCCTCAATCTCGCCCATTATCAGAGATTACGTGACCTAGGTAGCTCAATTCCTGACCAGAAAATGTGTATTTTTATCTGGGACTTTAAATCTATTATTTCTCAAGGCTCAATTTCATAGGGAATATCTATTATGGTAATGCTTACCACATTTTAATTAAAAAAAAATAAAGAATTACAAAAACGTAATAAGTCTGTTAAATTATAGGGTTAGGTTTGATGAGGTCATACTGATACATTTTGAAGCTTAACAGATCAGCTCTGGATAGGGAGTCCTCTCTGGCAGGGCAGAGCGGACCTGCATGAAATCTCACCATATCACGTTGGGGCAGCACTGAGCGGGTTTAGATGTGTAGCGGGGTAACTCCTGATGTCCTCGGGGACAGCCTGACCTTGAGCAGGGTAGATCCTCTCCAGCTCTTGAGACAATTTAGTTCTTTCGAGCCTTAGCTGTGGTGATATAGGAAGGAGTATTTTGACCTAATTGTTCTGTGATAATGTGTTGTCTTTTCTATTTTCTTCCCCTTCACAGACACCTGAGGACGTGAACATCAGAATTTCAGAATGGAGAAAAGGCAGGTTCCAAGACAAAAAGGAGAAGTGCAGTGTTCACCTGAACCTGTAAGATCCACACTCCCATCTTCTCCTATCCATAATGTGCCTTCTTCAAGATCCCAAACTGATGCTCAGAGGGACTGTGAGATGGAACCGCTATCGGGGAACCTGCCTAACATGATCCTTTTATCTATGTTGGAGCAGTTGGGTGCCAAAGTGGATAACTTGCAGAATACCCTAGAGGACGTGCCGTCAAGAGTCGCTGGGCTCATGGAGCAAATCTGGATAGCAAAGGGTCTAGATCACCTTGAAAATGGGGGGGTGTCTTTGGAGAGGGTCAGTCCGGTGGTGGTTAGAGATTGTCCTCTCAGCAGGTCCCCTCCGATCAATCTTTCAGTCAGGGCCAAGGAGGTGAACCAATACCCTCAATCTACATCTTCACCTGGTCGTGATCCACAGCCGAATCAGTGTCTTCAACCTCTGTCTCCTCATGGGCATGAACCACAGCAGAGCCAGTGCCTCCAACCTCTGTCTCTGGATGGCCCTGGACCACAGCAGGACTGTACTGGCTTCAGGTGCCCTCCTCCAGATGCTCAAGTTATCCCAGGTCTTCCACCAGTGTTTGATGGCCATGAACCACAGCAAGACCACTGCATGCAACAAGAACCAGAGGAACACATGAAGAAAGAACCATTGTGTGCAGATAGTTGGGGCGCACAACAGAACGTCTGCCCGCAGCCACTGTTTCACAAGGGACATGAGCTACAGCAAAACCAGTTCAGACAACCAGTGCTCCCAGATGGGGAGGGACCAAGTGAACTTCTAAAGCAAGAGTTGTTGTGGTTTGAGGGGGAGGGTCAACTGCAAAACCTCTGCAGACAACCAGCATTTCCAGAAGACCAGAGTCTGCAGCTCAACACATGCCTGCAGGTGGTCTCTGGTGCACATGAACCACATCAGAACTGCAAGATCGAACCAATGCACCATGAGGCACTCAGTCCAGATCGCGGCTATAAGCTAGAACCACTGAGTCCTGAGGACTACGATCAGAACTACAAGCAAGAACCACTGCACCCTGAGAACCGAGATGAGAACTCTGACCTACAACCAACATGTGCTGATGCGCAGGGCCCATCTGGAGCCTCATCATTCCTGCCACAGAATGCTCCTGATACTGATGGAGCTATCGCTAGAGACCCATTAGAGAGAGGAAATACAGACGCAGATGGATTGCTGCTCAAAGCCATCCCAGGTATTTGTTTCATACTGAATTAACATGCAGAATGGCGAGTAACTTGTACAGTTCTCAGGGAATGTAACATAAAATATCTCCAAAGTGGATCTGCCCAGATTTTTAGTAAGACCTGCAGGGGGCCAAATCTGAGTTGTGTGGAGTGGTATCTTTGGGGGCGGGCCTGGAGTACACCAGGAGTTTCTCCTTCCCGTTCAGTGATAGGCTAAGAATTGGGACTCTGCACATGAAAAATGACTCGAATTCTGGTCTGTGCATGAGACGCCCCATTCCGGGCTCAGGACCTCTGAGGAATTATGTGGCAGAATCTGTGGTTCAATCCAAGCTCCGCGATACTCACCATCCCCTAAGTGTGAGATGAAAGTGAGGTGTTATTCACCGAGAGTAACATTGCCCTTTTTTGTTGCTGGTGCAAACTAAAGCACTTTAGAGATGGGACTGGGTCGATGTGATGTGTGAGTGCACAGATTGTAGGAGGATTTCTGGGTCAGTCAGTGTCTGCCGCTTAGAAGGGGAGGAAGGCAGTGTGAAGAGGACAAGTGATCTGTAAGTCAGGTCGGTAGTGGTGGAATGGGTGGGGTAAGGTCCGCGGCACCCCAGAGCCTTCGGTAAGAAGTGGTCTATTTCTGTGGTGTGTAGGTACATGTACATAGAACTGGGGGGCCTGCAGGTCAGAGAGGGCCAGTTGTATTATAACATACTACATCATGTAGAACAATGTACAAGTTCAAAGAGGTTTCAAGATTAAGTGTGGTCTGTAGGGTTAGGTGCACAGTACAAGGTGTTCTGAATATCAAGCCGGGTTAGTTGTATTACAGTATACATGATAGGGTGATATATTTTATTATGTTTATTTTATCTAATATGGGCCCCATTATAAGGCCTTAGCTATGTCTGCCATTATGTCTCCTATTACATTTCCCTCACTTTTTCCTCCCTCCAAGTCAGCAATATCAGCGATAAAAGAAACTCTGCTGGGGGGAGGAGCCTAGCTCGCAACCGCGATGGCCGCCTGACTCCTCGGCTCCGCTGACCCTTTTGCAGTCTTCCCGGTTCCCGCATCATCCTGCTTCCTATCCGAGTACTGTCCTGTACTAGCGGAACCGGGAGGCAAACCCGGTCATGCCGATGTGCCTCTTCACTCGATCCCGGCAGTGGGAGCCCCGGGACGCCCTCGCCCTTCTGGACGCCGACCGGCGCAGCCCGAGTCTTTGTCCTGCTGAGACGGCCGGCCCTGTACATGAAGACGGCGGCCATTACGGGTCAGATAGCGCCGGCTGCTTTCCTCCGTTGGCAGCGCCCGCATTCCTGCGCCTGGCACCGCGGACCCTGACTCTGGGCGCCGCCACTACTGGAGCTACAAAGTAGCTGCTCTCCAGCCTCGGCACGGCTCCTCCGCAACATTGTCTCCCCTGACGCCGCTGTGAGCGCCATCTTCTCGCCTGCCCTCGGCTCCCACATTTATTAACTCAGAGCTGCCGGTGAGGACGCAGGCATTGGCCCGATCCCTTTCACGTCTGTACCGGGATGGAAACTACTACCTCTGTGCACCCAGGCTGCTTCCAAAGTGCCTCGGCCCGGCAGGGGGCTCGTGGGATTGCTGAGGGTGATGGCGAACATCCAGTGGGACAGCCTCTCGTCTGCTATACTCGAGTGCCGGAGGGGGCTGCGTCCCTGCCCATTGAGGCACCCTTGCAACTCGGTGACATACTGCGCGCCCTAGTCGACCTTGGGTTCGCCATGCGTACGGTTACTTGTGAATTGGGGGCTCGGATGGACGCTACCCTGCTTGCTGCCCGCCCCCCAGTCTGCCCGCCTGCGGGACACTACGCCACACCCCACGGCTGTTTTCCATGGGTTCCTCGCCAAAGTCGCCATTGGACCGCTGCGGTCACGAGACCCCATCATTGCTGAGGCGCTGGTGGCAGCACCCCCAAAGGTACGCAAGCTCTCTGGGGTATCTGTTAGACGGACCGGGAGGGTCGGCCGAGGATAGGAGGAGAGGTCCCCGGGGAGAGCCGTCTCCGACGATCGTACAGACTAGTAACTTCCCCCCCACAGACGTACACCACACAAGGATAAGGTTCAACGATATTTTATAGCAATTCTTTAAGTACGATAGAATGGTACAAGGAGGTCTGGACTCAGGGGTCCCCTCGGTTCTGGTCTCTGGATGGGAAAAGGGGTAGCGGGACAGTCTTGTTACCAATTGGTTAGATGAAATAGCTCTCAATCCTCGAGCTCGGCGTTCTAGATGATCGGGCCGCGGCGGAGCCGGCAGGTCCCGAGATGGTTGAAGGCGACGGTCCGCGGCGGAGCCAGCTGGTCCCGATGAAGGTGGTAGATACAAACGGTCCGCGGCCACGCCAGCAAGGTCCCGACGACGATGAAGGTTTCAGAAGGTTGCGGCAGCGCCAGCAGGCAGGACGATAGTTCGCAAGGCAGGGCTACGGCAGCGCCAGTAGTCCGTCAAGGATGAGTTCTTCACTGCGTCTTTCGACTCCAGGATACAACTGCCTTCCTGCTCTGGAGCTGCCCTAGTTATAGGTCTGGCGCCCTTTGATGTCCGGACCCTCGTACTTGGGGGTCGGGAGGTCCGGGATGAGGGAGTCCAGACACCCAGCAGGGGGGTGGAGCCAGCGCCTGGGGGAGCTGGGGCGATCGGCCCTTGGCGGAGGAGAGCCATCGACACCTCTTTCTCCCATTGACCTGCCAAGTGGTCCGCTCACCTCCTGGGTGGATGGTGGTGCCGGAATGTCGGGGCCTGGCCAGGCCCAGGGTTAGGGTCGATCGGAGGCCACGCGGCCGCGTGGTGCTGTGTCCAAGATGGTGCCCAGGTCGGGCGAGCAGGCCGGTAGGGAATCGCGCCCATGAGGTCGAGATGTTCAGAGGCAGGGGTCCCGGAGGGGATGGCAAACGGGTCGTGGTGGTGTGTAACACTGGAGGAGCCGGGCTTGGGCCTGGTCGTGCGGGAAGGAGCGAGCCCTTCATGTGGCCTGTCCAACATGCGTCCCCCCCAGCTGAAGGCGGGGAGAGTCACCCATCCTCTTGGGGACTCTCCTCGTCGAGGCAGAAAAAGCGTGACAAGCCATCTGCGTTGGCGTGGTCTTGCCCAGGTCGATGCTCCACGGTGAAGTCCATCCCCTGCAGGGAGATGGACCAGCGTAGTAGTTTCGGGTTTTCCCCCTGCATCTGCATTAGCCACTGCAGGGGCCGATGATCGGTCTGGACCCGGAAGTGGGTGCCGAAGAGGTAGGGCCGGAGCTTTTTGAGGGCCCATACCACGGCGAAGGCCTCCCTCTCTATGGTGCTCCAGCGTTGTTCTCGGGCCAGGAGACGCCTGCTGATGAAAGCCACTGGCTGGTCAAGTCCTTCGGTATTCAACTGGGAAAGGACTGCCCCAATGCCATGGTCGGAGGCGTCCGTCTGGACGATAAATTCCCGACTGTAGTCGGGGGGCCTGGAGCACCGGGGCGGAGCACATGGCGGCCTTCAGCTTCTCGAAGGCCGCTTGACAGTCTGGGGTCCAGTTGACCTTCTTTGGGTGATTTCTGGATGTGAGTTCCGTGAGGGGCCCCACAATACTGCCATAGTCTCTCACAAACCGCCGGTAGTAGCCTGTGAGTCCCAAAAAGGCGCGCACCTCGGTCTGGGTGATGGGGGGCTGCCAGGACTGGATGGCAGCGATCTTGAGTTGCATTGGGGCCACCAGGCCGCTTCCCACCTGGTGTCCGAGATAGGTCACGGACCCCTGGCCAATTTGGCATTTGCTGGCCTTGATCGTGAGACTAGCTCGTTGGAGGGCCTGTAGCACCTCTCGGAGGTGGTGGAGGTGGTCGGACCAGTTGTGGCTGTACACAGCGATATCGTCCAGGTAGGCGGCGCTGAATTCTTCGAGTCCCGCCAGGACCTGGTTTACTAGCCGCTGGAACGTTGCTGGGGCATTCTTCATGCCGAAGGGCATGACTTTGAAGTGATAGTGCCCATCCGGAGTGGAAAATGCAGATCGTTCTGGGGCCCGGGGTGTGAGGCCGATCTGCCAGTAGCCCGCTGTCAGGTCGAAGATGCTGAGGTAGCGGGCAGCCCCCATGCGGTCGATTAGTTCATCTGCCCGGGGAATGGGATGCGCGTCTGTTCTGGTGACCGCATTCAGGCCCCGGTAGTCGACGCAGAACCGGAGTTCTGGGGTGGCGCCGGGGGCAGCTGCTTTGGGGACCAGTACTACTGGGCTGGCCCAGGGCTGTCGGAGGGCTCGATGACTCCGAGCGTGAGCATCCGGGTCACCTCCTCTTGGATGCAGGCCCGTACCCGATCTGGTACGCGGTAGGCCCGGTGGCGGATAGGGGGACTGTCCCCAGTGTCTACATCGTGTACGCACCAGGGGGTGACCCCGGGGGTGAGGGAGAACAGGCTGGCGAACTGCAACAGGAGGTCTCGGCATCCTTGGCGTTGTTCCAGGGTGAGGGCCTCTGAAAGTCGGACCCCGTCCACGGAGCCGTCCTTGTCCCGGGTCCGTAGGAGGTCAGGGAGGGGTTCGGAGTCCTCCTCGGCCCCATTGTCTGTTGCCATCAGGAGGCTAAGTTCTGAACGCACAAAATGGGGTTTCAGTCTATTAGCGTGGAGAACCCGGAGAGGGTTCCGTGAAGATTCCATATCGATGAGATAGGTGACAGGGCCCTTGCGCTCGATTACTTTGAAGGGCCCCGTCCATTTGTCTTGCAGGGCGCATGGTTCGGTGGGGGACATCACCCATACTTGTTGGCCGGGTTCAAATTCGATGGAGGAGGCATTTTGGTCGTACCACCTTTTCATGTCTTCCTGACTAGCCTCCAAGTTTGCTTTTGCCATCTCTCGGAATCGTCGGGTCTGGTTGCGGAGAGTTAGGAGGTACTTGAAAACATCTGGAGGGTTCTTTAGAGGAGGCATTTCCCAGCCTTCTTTGACCAGGCTGAGTGGCCCTCGTACCGGGTGTCCATACAAGAGTTCAAACGGGCTGAAGCCGAGGGACTTCTGGGGGACTTCTCGATAGGCAAAGAGAAGGCACGGTAGTAGCACATCCCACTGGCGACGGAGGGGCTCTTCCAACCCCCCAATCATCCCTTTGAGTGTGCGGTTGAACCGCTCAACGAGTCCGTTTCCTTGAGGGTGATAGGGGGTCGTGAATCGGTAGGTGACCCCACACTGTTGCCAGAGGGACTTCATGTATTTCGAAATAAAGTTTGTGCCTCGGTCACTGACGACTTCTCGGGGGAAGCCCACCCGGGAGAAGATCCCCATCAAGGCCCGGCCGACTACCGGGGCTGTCACAGTTCGCAGGGGAACAGCCTCAGGGTAGCGGGTGGCGTGGTCCACTAGTACCAGGATGAATCGATGTCCTTGTGCTGTACGGGGGTCGAGGGGCCCCACAATGTCTATCCCCACCCTCTCGAACGGGGTGGTGACCACTGGAAATGGTTGCAGGGGGGCTTTCAGTTTGCGGCCGCTCTTCCCACTGGCTTGGCACGTGGGGCAAGACCAGCAGTGTTGGAGTACGTCGTTCCTCATTTTAGGCCAGAAGAAGTGGGTCACTAGGCGACTGTAGGTTTTATCCTGACCCAGGTGGCCAGCCAGGGGGACATCGTGGGCCAGGTTTAGCAAGAAGTTTCTAAAGCGGAGGGGCACCACTAGCACTCGACTGGCCCCTAGCTCCGCGATTCTCTGTTCGCTGTACAACAGGTCATTGTCCCAATAGACCCAATGTGTTCCGGAGGTATCCCCTGCGCTCTGAGCGAGGGCTTGTTGGCGGAGTCCCTCGAGGGAGGGACAGGTTTTCTGTTCTTGGCGAAACTGTTCCTGGGTGGGCCCCCCCTCTTGCTGCCACTGAACCAGGCCGGAGAGGTCCGGAGACTGAACGGGCCCCTCGGGAGTTGGTTCTGGTGGGGCAGTACTGTCGGCGTCTTCTACTGGAGCAACCGGTGGAGGAGGCGCCGGCCATTCAGGTTCTTCGGGACGGGGGATGGCACGGGCGGCCATGGACCGGGTGGTGACGCACGCCCAGTCCGGGATGCCCAACATCCCCAGGTGCTCTCTTCTTTCGACGGCGGCCCACGGGGAGCTTTCCAGGTCATTCCCCAGGAGACAGTCTACGGGGGCGTCATCTCGGACCGTCACTTTTAACATGCCGGAGACTCCTCCCCACTCGAAGGGGACGCAAGCCATCCGACATAGACTCTCCGAATTGTCGGCTGAGCGGACAGGGCAGAGAATGTTCGGCAGGATCTGTTCTGGGGTCACCAGGTGACAGCGGACGGCTGTCATACTGGCCCCAGTGTCACGTAGGGCTTCGGCCCGGCGTCCATTAATGCTCACCCATTGACTGTACTTCCGGGTGTTGGCGGGGAGGGGGACCCGCGGGACCATGTCTCTCCCCCCTAAGCAGGCTAGAGCCATGGCGGCTGGCTCCCATTCTTGGTGTTCTTGCTCATATTCTTCATGTTCCTCGGAGATCTGTTCTTCCCCCAGGGCGGCGGCAGCCATCTGGCGGGGCCTCGGAGTTTGGTTCTGTGGACAATTTGGGTCGTTTGCGTAGTGGCCGACTCGCTGGCATCGGTGACACGTGACATTGGCTCGGTATCCCGGCTGCGCCGGGGTGTTGCCCCGGTTGGCCGGGGGTGGGGTGCTGGTAGCGGGTGCGGCCGGAGCATTGTCTCTTCCTCGTCCTTGGCCCCCTCCTCCACCTCGGGGACGGTGCTGACCGTGGTTGTTCCGGTTCTGTTCATAGGAGCCATTTCGGCCCACTCGGGTGATTTCCCACCGGTCAGCCTCGGCGGCGAGCTGCCGTGGATCAGTCATTTTACTGTCGAGGAGGTGCTGCCTGAGCTCGACGAAGCAGTTGTTTGATAGATGTTCCCATACCATGAGGTTGAAGAGCTGTTCATAAGTTGTGACGTTGCTTCCTTTGATCCAACCCTCGAAGGCCCGGCTGAAATAGTTCACGTATTCCACCCAAGTCGTACCCGGGATTCGGGTGCAGTCTCGGAACCTCTGGCGGTACATTTCGGGTGTGAGCCCATAGCGGGTGAGGAGGGCAGCTTTCATGTGGTCATAGGAGGTCATTAGATGGTCTGGGAGCTGCAGCAGGGCATCGCGGCCCTCATTGAGGAACCTCCCCCATAGTCCGGCTCCCCAGTCGCTTCGATCGATCCGGTGGGAGGTCATAGCGATTTCGTAGGCCTTGAACCATTGCTGGATGTCGTCTTCTCGGAAATATTCTCAGACGACATCCTTGGGGATGTGTACCTTTTTCTCTGTGGTCCCTGGGGTGCGAGATTGCTCGGGCACCCCTACCTCTTTGTTTTGCTTGCGTAAGTCTATCTCAGCTAATTTGCGCTCATGTTCATATGCCAGTCTCTTTTCCTCGAGCTCCCTTTGTCTCTGTTTCTCTTCCCGTTCTTCTCGGAGCCGTAGATGCTCCAGGTTTAGTTTCTGTTCTGCTAACTTGAGTTCACCATCCATTTTGAGCCGAGCCATTTCTAGTTCGTGTAGTCGGGTTCTTTCTCGTTCTTGGATCTCGTCTTGCGAGAGACCCGTTCTTCGTTCCTCGGGAGCCGTGGTGTCTTTTTCTGCTGCTGCGACATTTTGGTCCGGGGGTCTGACGGCCCCGGTTTCTGCCCAGGACTCAAGGGCGTGTTTAAAATCGTCTTTAGTACTTAGACCGGTGGTAGCGATACCTAGTTCGATGCAGAATTGTTTCAACTCACGATGGCTATATTCTTCCTATTTCTCCATCTGGAATTTCTCGGTGGATCCGCTTTCTTTGGTTGTCATGGTGAATCTGTCGTGGGGTGAGCTACTCTCTGTACGATTATGCGGTGATTCGGATCGCGCCGCTGGCCACCAATGTTAGACGGACCGGGAGGGTCGGCCGAGGATAGGAGGAGAGGTCCCCGGGGAGAGCCATCTCCGACGATCGTACAGACTAGTAACTTCCCCCCCACAGACGTACACCACACAAGGATAAGATTCAACGATATTTTATAGCAATTCTTTAAGTACGATAGAATGGTACAAGGAGGTCTGGACTCAGGGGTCCCCTCGGTTCTGGTCTCTGGATGGGAAAAGGGGTAGCGGGACAGTCTTGTTACCAATTGGTTAGATGAAATAGCTCTCAATCCTCGAGCTCGGCGTTCTAGATGATCGGGCCGCGGCGGAGCCGGCAGGTCCCGAGATGGTTGAAGGCGACGGTCCGCGGCGGAGCCAGCTGGTCCCGATGAAGGTGGTAGATACAAACGGTCCGCGGCCACGCCAGCAGGTCCCGACGACGATGAAGGTTTCAGAAGGTTGCGGCAGCGCCAGCAGGCAGGACGATAGTTCGCAAGGCAGGGCTACGGCAGCGCCAGTAGTCCGTCAAGGATGAGTTCTTCACTGCATCTCTCGACTCCAGGATACAACTGCCTTCCTGCTCTGGAGCTGCCCTAGTTATAGGTCTGGCGCCCTTTGATGTCCGGACCCTCGTACTTGGGGGTCGGGAGGTCCGGGATGAGGGAGTCCAGACACCCAGCAGGGGGGTGGAGCCAGCGCCTGGGGGAGCTGGGGCGATCGGCCCTTGGCGGAGGAGAGCCATCGACACCTCTTTCTCCCATTGACCTGCCAAGTGGTCCGCTCACCTCCTGGGTGGATGGTGGTGCCGGAATGTCGGGGCCTGGCCAGGCCCAGGGTTAGGGTCGATCGGAGGCCACGCGGCCGCGTGGTGCTGTGTCCAAGATTGCGCCCAGGTCGGGCGAGCAGGCCGGTAGGGAATCGCGCCAATGAGGTCGAGATGTTCAGAGGCAGGGGTCCCGGAGGGGATGGCAAACGGGTCGTGGTGGTGTGTAACACTGGAGGAGCCGGGCTTGGGCCTGGTCGTGCGGGGAGGGAGCGAGCCCTTCATGTGGCCTGTCCAACAGTATCGGACTGGCTTGGAAGGCGCCGTGAGACATCGCGCCTGGGGGCTTCCTCGGGGACACATGGCGGACCTCCGTCTCTCATCCTGAAACGGCCTTCATCGTGTGGACTAACTGCCTTTGGTGGACCATTGTCGTGCTCCGGATCTGCTGTTATAATTGAGGACTACATGGTAACGACTTGGATGGACTTTTGCGATCGTCCCCTGATTCGGCAGTGGTCCCTCAGTGTGCTCCCACCTTCCAAGTGGGCCATCGTGCAGTTGGATTGTCTCGTTGCACCGCACCGTAGGGGACAGGGTTGAGGATGCCCCCTCCTGCTTCAGGACTGTCTCTCTTGAACTGCTGGGTTGTTGACGGACTGCCGGGGACATTGAATATCGGTATTGTACTGGTCTTGGGGTCGGGGTAAGGGCGGCTAAGGAACTGTACGTTAATTGTGTTGAGTATATTTCACGGGCCCTCCTCCGGTCTTATGTGAATTGTATTCCTTTTCTTTCTCCTATTTTCCTTTTCTTTTTCTCCTTCTCAATTTTCTCTTTCTTACTATATTTCGGGTTATGGGGAGACAAACACTCTGCTAGGGGGGGGGGGGTAGGCCGTAGCCTCTGCATGTGTGTAGGGTGGGGGGGGTAAATTTTAGTTCGTTTTTCTTTCTATGGTGCCTTTTTGTTTTTCTATAATTTCTTCTTTTTCTAGGCCCATGTTAGGCATGCTGGGGGAAGGGTGGTAGCGCGGTATTAGTTGGGTTGTTACGTCCTCTTTGGGGGTGTGCATAACTTGTGACCATCCTCTGGCTGGAACCTGCATGTAGCGAACTGTACTGACTGGTAAGGGTGTCTACTGTCGAGTCCCACCTACATGGACCTGGTTCTTAATTTCTTTGTATAAGTACGGAACAGTATGACCTGCTCTTAATAGTTACGATGAAAACCTTTAAAATTAACCTTCGCTGATCCTGAGACATGGTAATGTGGTAATTACAGTGTAATCTTAATGCTCGCTTACAATGAGAGATGTTACTGTGTCGCCGTAACGCAGCATTGGTGCTTAACTGTTTTCGTGGCCGGCCGGCAGGTTGTAGGCCCGTATTTGTTCTGATTCAATGCACAATAAAGGTTTTAAAAAAAAAAAAAAAAAAGAAACTCTGCTGAAGGGTGGGTGAAGTAAATGGTGATTGCTCTGAGATGTATGGAATTACTGTGGAAAGTTGGCTCTGTGATATGTGGAATTACTGTGGAAATTCGACATCTGATTCCCCCAGTCATTCCAGAGTACTATGATTGCATAAGTTTATTATTGCATCTGTGATCATGTTTATGCGAACAATAGCTTTACAATATCACATGCATCTTTTGAAGGTCAATTCATCTTTCTTCCTTCTTTAGATAGCTAATATGTCTTAGCCCCTCTTTAAACACTTCAGTGCATAGTATGAAGTCCAAATCATGCAAGTTTCTGCCTCTCTGCACAAGATGGTGCAGTGCAGTGCGTTGCGATAAGCTGTAAGCATAGCCTGACAGCATCTTCCACTTTGATACCGGCCATGAAAAAACCCTGATTGACCAATCTGTTCATCCTCTCTGCTTGGCCATTACTCTGTGGGTGATGAAGACTAGCACATTTATGCTTGATACCTGTTCCATCCAAATACTGCTTCCTCTCTCTCAAGACCAATTATACACCATTATCCGAAACCAATTCACCCTGAAAACCCTCTCTGACACGTACAAACCGTACTTGCAACCAATTTGACATGCAGTCTTCAAGCACAATGGCAAATTTCTGATGCACAGGAAGCATCTGAAACAGACCTAAAAAAATCATTACATTCATGGTCCCGTACTGTCAGGAAAACCCACTTCTGTCATAAGAAGAACTATGTATATCAGTGTTTTATCATTTTGCAAACAACTGGTAACTCTCTCTAATTAATTTTTCCACATCCCTGTCGATGGCAGGCGACCAGTATTGCATTGTCAGTCGTTTGTTTTTCGATATCACAGCTAAATGTCTCACCTCTGACAGTATGACATTTGCTATTGGCTGTGCCTCTGTATTTTATAAAGAAAGAAATAAAGAAACCAATAAAGAAGGAACAGAAGATCTATAAATTTCATGAACTTTTCTTGCTAATTATACTATTGAGTGCACCTCTAAATATTTTTGTAATTCTTACGTATAACAGACATCCTTGGCAGTGGATGTTGAGAGTGGTTGCACCACAACAACTTATGAAACAGAGGAAGTTAATGTGCTAAACCTTGGTCTTCTGCTGTGGGCTTTTGTTTTTGACATTTGCTATTGGTATGCAGTTTTCACAACAAATCCTTTTTCTTTTGGCCATTCTTTCCTCATGAAATGAATCACTTTCAATAAAATAGAATCTTCATCCAATGTCTTTCTCTACTTTTGCCCCCACACACACACACAGACAGTCTTTACCCGACCAACAAATACTTGCGGCAGTACATTCCACATCCTCACAGTCATTCTCTTTGTTCTTATTTCCACATCTTCCTGCCCTCAGGGCAGTCGGGGCAAGCAATCAGTATTTTTTTTCTCTCTCCTGCAGTGTGTTCAACCTCAAAATGATGTTTCAAAAGTTTCAAACTTAACCTCACCAACCTGGCAGTAGCCTGCTGGTGTTCACATTATTACCATTCAAAAAAGGTTTATTATCTGTTCATATTCTGAACTTGGTCCCACATAAGGATGACTTGAACTTTTCAGTTTCCCACGCTCAGTCCTACATCCCACGCTCAATGGTCGAGTGTTTACGTTCATGTGGTCGCAGTGTGTGTGATGCCATTGCACATTCCTCATTTCCTTTACCTTGAGTCACTACAGCGCCATTGCCAAAGCTACCAGTATCATCAGTGATACAGCACTCATTGCCTGGTAGATATGGACTCAGAAGTGCTGCATTGAGCAGTTTCCCCTAATCTCGGCAAATGCACCTTCCTGTCCCCAAATCCCTCAATCATTCTTTGTGAAAAGGTTGTGAAGTGGTTCCGCAATCACTGCAACATTTTCAGTACATTTTGAAAAAATAGATACATTCCTGTGAGGAGGACCCCGAAAGTAGGGCCCTGAACCCCTGTTACCGGTCCTGGAAACCGGAGATACCACGGAAAGCCAGGGGACAGCAAGGGTTCACCCGTTGCTCTAGATCTCCTCCTTGTAGTAAGAAGGAGTTGGCTTTACGGAGAAGGACCAATCAGGAAGGCCGACAAGAAAAGAAAAGGCGGAGACGGAAGACGCGGAGTGTGCATCGAGTTGTATTAGCAGGATGCCAGAGGAGAGAAGAGGGAAGAAACGTTGAGAAAACGGGACGACGACGGCAATGATAACCCGGACGAAGGAGAGGAGTGGAGCGAGGATTGGTGGATCCCCACCTCCCCTAGGAGGTGTGAAAACGCCGCCGCAGCTCATGAGAGCTGCAGCTAGGACGGTGAGTGAACAAGCTGAAGTGTGGGCATCAAGCTAGCAGGGGAAAGCATATTGAGGTAAAGGGAGGCAGTCAAGGGGTGGTTGTACTGCACCAAAGTAAGCCGCATATTTTCTTTTCTTTCATGAGGATATTTTCTTTGTGTCTGCCTTTATTTTTCTTTCACCGTTTACTGATGTCTTGGGCTAATACTCGTCTCTGGTGATTCTCGTCCTATAACTCCTGAGTGACTCGGCTTGAATTACCTACACGGGGAGAGGGCCACGTTAATTAGGCGTTAACCCCCTCTTCATGCACAACGTTTTGTGGTGAAGGACACGATCCCAGTCTCTGCCTCTCTCTTTATCTTTCATTTATGGCCATGGCGTGCCAGAACCAAAAACAAACCACAAAAATATTTCCTTGCAGTTAAACAGCACTCCCATGCAGCAACTTCACGTCTCACAAACAAAAACACGCTGGGGTTATGTTAGAAACAGGTAGTCTGGTGCAGAGCGGGTCAAACTCCGGAGGAAATGTGTAAAGCATCATCGCAGCACACACAGGCGACACACAAGGCACACTACAAAAAGAGACTCCACACCAGGTTAGGTGAAAAACAGTATGTGTATTGTAAAATAAACACATCAGAAAGGAATCACAGGTGCAGATAAACTGTACCAGCCTGCACCGGGAATAATACACAGGGGGACTATATACAGGGCAGCGCCAATCAGACCGCTGCCGGAACCATCACAAGTCCAAGGATAACTGAAAGTCCATAAGCAATAACATCTCACCGGCCGTACCTCCTGGTAAGTAGACATGCACTTGGCATAAATCACTTTAAGCACTTGTCAAGGTAGGCCTAAACATGAAACCAGCCACGTAGGCATTAGGGAAAAACAGTAGCATAAAGGCATTAATCATGAAAACACATTACGCATAACTTCAGGCATAAGTCATCGTTGCCGTAGCCTGGAATGGTAACCTCATGTTAGGCATAGTATGCCTCTGGGCGATTAAGCTATTATGCTTGTATAGATACAGAATACAAAATATTCATGCAGGTGTTTTTCTGTACAGTGGTCTATATTCTGGTGGCTGTGTAATTGTGATTTGGTGTTGTTATACAAAAACATATTTTCGTTTGTTGATAGGAAGAAGACTATCTTCTCCCAGCAGTGGACGCCCAAATTCCTGGTAGATATGTATCTGTTTAATAGTAACATTATCGTCATCTCTTCCCAACTCATTACTTGGGTTTGGTTGCAGTAGCTATTTTACATTTCAAGGTCCTGAAGAAAGCCGGGGTAAAATCCCCTTAGGCTGAAACATGTCGACCATACTGTACAGCGCCATGGAGTAATAGCCCTCCACTAGGCGTGCTTTTAACCTTTTGACACACAGACTTCTGAATGCACACTTAGTCAGAGCCTGCGTAGTTAATTTTATTTATCACTATTTCTTGAGCACTGCACTTCACTTGTCCACTTCTTTGGCAAACACCATGGCTAAGATTACTGACATCCATTTTCACACTAGCACTAATCGGTTGGATGTGATATGGCTTCATCAGAAAGTCCCACGTGACGCATACTCCACCAATAAGGGTGGTCTGATGGGATTTTTTCTAGCTTGTTTGTTTCCAATAACTACCAACGGCACTGACACACATGCGCATCCAGCTGTTTTATAGTCACTGGCATAGTCATACACCCCCTCTAGACCTGGTCTGCTTTGTTGTATGTCATATGTTCTTATAGTAGGGGAGGTAGCATACAGGTCTCTAAATATTCCCCTTGACCCTCCACACACCGTCATTTTTGTTAGTAATAAGAGCAACTTTTTAGTTGCGGGTCAATTCAATATAGGTGCAACCATCGATTATTTGCACCTTCAGAGCTCACCTAACTCATTTGTGTGTGTTGCCCGCCTGCTGACTTAGCCACCACCACATGCCTCCTTTAATGACACACTATGATAATGACATCATGTCCACCTCTTATCAATACGCATTAATACTCTGCACCTCACCTTAACAACATGATGGTTTTGTATTGAGTCAAGCAATGTCCTAACATGGAGCGATTGTTGCTAGCATAAACTATGCATGTCCATAATTTCCTTAAGATAGCCATGGGTCTATCCATGGTTCTCATACCTACTGATTTTCTGATGTGTACTTATTTCTAACTGAATGCTTACTGCTCACAAACATCTAGTGCACAGGGTTCTTTAATTTCCCACCGCATTTATTGTGGACGTTTTTTTGAAGAGAGTAAACATTTACTTATAAGTTTTTCCTGAGGTAACATTTTAATGTGACTAGCTGCTCCATGATATTTTGGCAGCTCTCTGATCAGGATAAACACGCTGGAGTTATTCACTTGTAATGATTTAAGACTGTAAACCGAGTCCGGCGTGATCTGGCAGGCGCATGCCTGAGGGAACAGTGTCTCCCGTTTTTGGTATGCGTGTTAGCTTCTGGTGAGACATAGGATTAACCAGATAACACCATTCCCACAAGAGGCATTTCTATTTTTATTTCGCCTTAGTGATCGGACATGACAATTCCGTTTTTTCCAGTTGCACGATGGAATGAAAATTAATTTTACCGGCGGTTTTAGCATCTGCGCATGCGCGACAGAGAAGTGTCTGTCATCGAGTTTTCTGCTTCTTGTATATTGAACGCCAGCGTTAGCAGTGCATTTAAGGATTCGAAAATGGCCCGCCCAACACCTCCATTTCCGCTCGGCTTAGACACAGGGGCACCGACGGACAGGTGAGTGCCTTAATGGCTTCTCTGGCTGGTAAAATAAGATCCGCCTTTTCACATGAAATAATAAGAGTATAAGGAGCTGAATTGGTCTCTGTTTTTTACTGGTAAACAGCACAAGGGGACTCTTGTTGCCCTTTTCCTCGTGATATAAAACAGCTTGCATTTCTGGGGAGCTCAGTCACAGTTACCCTCCAGATAAATCTCTATGCCCCTCTCACCAACACCCCTTGAATGGGATGGAGGAGCAGTTTGTTTTGTTTGGTTATTATAATGAGGAGGTCATTAAATTGCCAATAAGCGTATTAGGTAGAGACATCCCCAATGCTGGAAATACGCTGTGTGACATGAGATATGTCGCAGGATATGTAATTTCAAATGTGTCATTAGGGTTGTGGAGAGAGGGCTCTGTGTTGGCAGATGGGTACCTATCACACGTTTGTTAGGTTTAGTGTGTAGAGCAATTTGCTTAGGCACCGTAAAGTTGCGTACTTACTGTGTTCTTTTTTTCTACACCATAGAGCGGGGCCTCGTTCTCCCGAGCGGTTGCCGGGTGAGGTGAGGTTTTTCACCCACACAAGGCTGGGTGAGTATCACCTAGAGGAAATGCCTCTGGGCGATTAAGCTATTATGCTTGTATAGATGCAGAATACAAAATATTCATGCAGGTGTTTTTCTGTACAGTGGTCTATATTCTGGTGGCTGTGTAATTGTGATTTGGTGTTGTTATACAAAAACATATTTTCGTTTGTTGATAGGAAGAAGACTATCTTCTCCCAGCAGTGGACGCCCAAATTCCTGGTAGATATGTATCTGTTTAATAGTAACATTATCGTCATCTCTTCCCAACTCATTACTTGGGTTTGGTTGCAGTAGCTATTTTACATTTCAAGGTCCTGAAGAAAGCCGGGGTAAAATCCCCTTAGGCTGAAACATGTCGACCATACTGTACAGCGCCATGGAGTAATAGCCCTCCACTAGGCGTGCTTTTAACCTTTTGACACACAGACTTCTGAATGCACACTTAGTCAGAGCCTGCGTAGTTAATTTTATTTATCACTATTTCTTGAGCACTGCACTTCACTTGTCCACTTCTTTGGCAAACACCATGGCTAAGATTACTGACATCCATTTTCACACTAGCACTAATCGGTTGGATGTGATATGGCTTCATCAGAAAGTCCCACGTGACGCATACTCCACCAATAAGGGTGGTCTGATGGGATTTTTTCTAGCTTGTTTGTTTCCAATAACTACCAACGGCACTGACACACATGCGCATCCAGCTGTTTTATAGTCACTGGCATAGTCATACACCCCCTCTAGACCTGGTCTGCTTTGTTGTATGTCATAGTATGCAGAACACCAGCATTGCAGCCTTAGGGGAAAAGAAACCATTAGAGCTTGCCATAAAACACACAGTGGTCCGGCATAAAGCCTGAATCAACACCTTAGGCCTACCGTCACAGTGGACCTGAAAACGCGAATACATTAGGCATAACGGGTGAGCATATTCTGCACATCATTAGGCACACCATACTCATACTAACCCATGGGAGCATTAAATCACCATAGATTTGGCACTTTACGCAGGACCCCCACAAGCTAGCATTAGGGTAAAAGCATTGCCAGCATTAATGCATTAGGCCTACACACAGTATGAATAACCTATTAGGTGTGAAAAGCATTAGGCATCAACCTGTGGACATAAACATAGTAAGCATGAAGCCTTCTCATTAGGGTAAAAACGCTAGGCAACATCACCTTAGGCATTAGAGATGCATAAGGCACCTCCTGCGGTACATGGGGCCTAATCATATTAGAATGGGGCAAACACATGAGGCATTTCATCATGGCGCACATTAGGACAGAACATTAGCATAATGGTGCATCCCTAGTAACCCCCAAACATCCTGTAAGCATTAGGGGGGAAAGAAACCATTAGCGATATAACCACATGCATTAGGCATGAGCAACATTAACCCCTTCGGTGCTCATGACGAGCTGAGCTCGTCATGACCACACCCGTTTTTATTATGGCCCAGCACAGGAGAAGGATATCATCAGCAGCGATGGTGTTAACAGTACACTTTATGTAAATACACCTGGAATAGCTGCCCCAAAGTTTCAGATTCGCTTCTGGCGATACTGCGCCTGGGAGCCCCTACTCGGGGGCTCTCAAATTACCAGTGGCCCAAAATCAGCACTGCAAACCGGAGGGAAAAGCATTTGTTATCATCCTAGGTACAAATGCATTATGCAACAATATTATGCAAGAAATCATATGGGGCAATAGGCCTCGCCAGCATAAACACAGTTCGCCCCAATCGGGGGCACAACACTCTGAAACTGGCCCCTGGCCAACTGGCCTCTCTCCGGGGCTCAAATGCCCTATATCCCGCAAAGTCAGGGCTGGCTGCAAAAACAGCAAAAGCAAGGTGCGCAAAGCACTGGGGCGGGACAGGAGTGTCTCTCCCTCCTCTCTCTTTTCCTGAGGAGTACAATGCCCCCAATACGTTGCAGCTGCCCACTGTCAACAAAGCAGGCAGGGGGGAATCCAACACAGTGAGATCCCCTCGTAGCGCTTTAGAATCCCGGCGCTGCAGACGTCCGCTCCTCTTCTCCTGAGCACAGTTGTAGCGCCTTGGCAGCAAGCAGAGCACAGTCAATGCGAAGGGGAATTGAAATATAGCACTCTGACAGCACAGCACTGCAGGCGTCAGCTCCTCTTCCCCTGGCACCTTGAATATAGCGCTTGCAAGGCACTAGGCCCCACTAGAAGCTTCAGGGACAGAAGATCGCGTAACTCTTCTGGTAGTCAGGAAAACAGTCCCCACCAGACACTGGAGTGCAGGCAGAGCAGCACAGTCACTTCGAATATGGCACTCACCAGGCGCTAGGTGACTAACAGGATGGGGTCCCACCCATGGGAGTAGCGCCCACGCTCCTCACCTCCTTGAGTGCAGGCAGTCAAAGTATAGCGCTCATGAGGTGCTAGGACAGCAGAGCAGGCAGGCCAGGCTGGGCAAGATCAGCAGACAGTGGGCACTCATCCGTACAGGACAGCAGCTCCTCGAAGCAGTCCTCTCCCATAAAGTGGCACTCCTCCTTACTTAGCAGTCTTCACTCCAGCAAAGGCTCTCACTGGCCTTGTGGGCAGCAGAGCGGTACAGATGGGCTCAGGGGCCAGCACACAGGCTCTTGCGGCGGTACATCCTGGCAGAGTGTCCCCTCTCATTCCAGTCCACACTCAGTCTGAGCACATGGCATCTCTACCGCTCTACATATATCTTCCCATCTACCAGAAAGAGCTGGAAGCTTATAGAAGGTCCCTGGCAGTTCCAGCCTCTTCTGCCACTGTGGGGAAAGTGTAGAGCCCCTTGTCACTTCAAACACTAGACAGCCAACCCAACGAAGGCAGGCGGCACAAGCAGACAGAAATTGCATCCATTACTACTACCACCAGGTCTGAGGTTGTTTCTGCTCAACTGTAGGTCTCTTCCTAAGCATTGTTTAGAAATCTCCTTGCTCTCAGATGAACATACTCCGGATGTGATCTTTTTGACCGAAACTTGGCTGAGTCAAGACTCTCAGCCGGATCTGGTGCAGGCCATTATTCCTAGTTACCAGATAGTGCGGTCAGATCGACCTCAGGGTAAAGGTGGTGGGCTTGCGATTATTTATAAAGACAGCTATGTTTGCCGCTGCCTGACGGAGGAGATTGAGGATTGCGAAAGTCTGCCTTTCGTGATCGAGTTTTCCCCTAACACCAGTTTCACTGGCATTCTTATTTATCGCGCCCCTGGAACCATCGGTCAATTTAACACATCTCTCTTGTCGGTGGCCTCCGATTTGGTTACCTCTCCCTCAAATTTTACTTTACTTGGAGATTTTAATGTTCATTTTGATAGTCTTTCGGACCCCACGGCTCTAGAGATGATGTCGAGTTTAGCCGCCATCCAATTAGAGCAATTAGTTCCCTATCCAACGCATGAAAAATGTGTGGTGATCTGTATTATGCAATACTTGTTGGAACTTCATGATGTCACCTGTGGGTTCTTCATGTACTGTGCATTCTCCTCCAATGTTCTCTGTTTGGCAGTTGCAGCTGCCCTGTCTCCTCTTCATGCTGGACGGCTCTCTTTTCCTGAATAAATCTCCTACTACAGCTCCTGCCTCTGCCTCATCTTTACATTGGCGACTGAGGATGGTCAGCTGTTCTTCAGCTGTCGCTTCTACCTACAGATCAACCTCATCAAGCAAAGAGGTTTGATTTTATGAACATTTTCCTTGCCTACAACCCACTTCCATGTGAGTACATTTACCAATATTTCCTACGCGCTGTTTTCATTGAGATCTATCGAGAGCCGTCCCAGCTGCCATCGTCAAACTGTTTACTTAACTTCGTTCTACCAACTGACTCTATTCTTACCAGCACCACGTGTTACTTCACTCCCCATTTTCTGCACTGCGTGTGTCTTCACCGCCCAGCGCTGCTTGTGTTTTGATCGTCCATTACCTGCTCTGCGTATATTTTTACCGCTTGTTCTTCCACCTTCAAGCTACGCTGTGTAATGATGACGTAGTCGAATCTTCATCTCCCCCCAGCGCCAGCACGCACTTCGTTGTCCATAGCAACCTGCACGTCAAAACGCCTTTCCTCTGTGTCAATCACCGCGTCACGACGTTCTTCCTGATTTCCAACGCTCTCACGTCACAAAGGCTTCGCGTCGATTTCAATCCTGGCTTCATTGTTTTGACTACGTCAGCTGCTTCTACATGTCACTAAGACTTCTCCCGCTGCACCATTATTCAACCCTTTACCTTCGCTGACGCTCGCAGCTCTTCATATTTCATTTTATCACGCTGATGTTCACAGCTCAAGCACACAGCAAATTTTTACTCTTAAAAAAAAAGAGAAGAAGATCTACACTTTCGCGCTGATGCGCACAGCCTATACTAGATTATACCTTCTACATCAACATTTACATGCTCAAGTACTCAATCTCTGCACGCTGACGTGCACAGCTTTTCAGTCCTTGCACGCTGACGTGCACAGCTTCTGCATACATTTTTCCCTCAATACACTGATGTGCACAGTATCTACTCGCTGACGTGCACAGCTTTTCAGCACTGTATCTACTCGCTGATGTGCACAGCCTTAGCACATCATATGCACGCATTTTGCTCTTAACAAAAGTTTATTTACACATTTACGCTGTCATATTTACAAGGTTTTTTTTTTGTTTGTTATAAAATTTCACTGTTATTTTACTGTTTGCTTCCTTGCACTTTTTTTTTCATTTATAGGAAAAAATAGAAGATCTTGCTATGCAAAACGTATCTCCCCCTGCTCCATTTCTTCAGACTCCTGGAGATCCTCCTCTTGAATGGAAGCTTTGGTTGAGATCTTTCAGGGCCTACCTAGGGGCAATCGACGGTCTTAGGTACCGTGCAGAAAGGAAAAAGAGTCTAATGTACTATCATCTTGGTGTGGAAGGGCAGAATGTTTTTGACCATCTACCAATCTATGTTCCACCTACTGGTGAAACTCCTGATGAATTCGAAATAGCTATAGCTAAATTAGACAAGTACTTTGTTAAGACTAAAAACATGGTTGTGCATCGCTACAAATTTTTCACCAGAGCTCAAAAACCCGAAGAAAGCATTGACACTTTTGTCACTGCTTTAAAAATACTTGCGTCTAAATGCGAATTTGACAATTTTACCTCTCAACTTATTAGAGATCAACTTGTTGCTCGCTGTTCCTGCAAACAAATCCAAGGGAAACTACTGTCCTGGAAAGATCCTTCTCTCGACAAGGCTATCGATATAGCCAAAAGTATTGAAACATCTTTAGAAGACTCCAAACAATTAGAAGTTTCTCTTTCTAACACTTCCATTTCTGGTGCTGTTTCCACCAGGATGCCTCTTCCTACCAAGACTTCTAATTTCACTCCTCGTGACTCTCGTGGTTATTTCAAAAGAATGGGAAACACTGGTTTTAGAAGACCTTTCACACCTAATAGACAATACAGCCAAAGTACTTTCTGTTATAGATGTGGCTCGTCTTACCATGCTTCCAATTTTAAAAATTGTCCTGCTGCCAATCAACAATGCACTCAGTGTGGGAAAAATGGTCATTTTTCAAGGGTCTGCATGAGAGGTAGAAGAGGTAATGTACGTAGTGTCATGTGTGAAAATGATTTCTTTCAAGATTCTAATCCCCTTGAGCATTCGACTGAACATTCTGAACATTCTGAATGTGATGTGACCAATCAGGAATATGTTGTTGTAGTGAAAGACAATGACACTTTCAGCCGTACTTTTCTTGTCCCTGATCCTGAAGTCGATGCCACTATTGACAATCACCATATCCTACTACTGGTGGACACCGGTGCTCGTATCACCATTGTTTCCTATGAGAAATATTCTCACCTTTGGCAAAATAAATGTTTACTTCCTCCTGATGTTCTTTCTGTGGCCTTTGAAGGAAGCAGAATTAACCTTTTAGGCTATTTTTTGGCGGAAATCTCCATCTTCAGCAAATCCATCAAGGGGAAGGTCTATGTTGCCAAACATGGTATCAATGTTCTAGGGCTTATACATCAGGCAGAATTTGGTGTCACCATTAGACCTGGTTTACCCAACCCTGTATTCATTGAAGGGTGCAATCTCTCTTCTCCTGCATCTTCTACTTCTGTTTGCAACATTTTTAATAGTGAATTCTGGGAGCACAAATATGGAAAAATCTTTGAGGATCGTTTAGGCAAGATCACCAATTTCCAACACTTTATCAAGGTCAAAGATGGTGTTTCCCCAGTTAAACACAAGCTTAGGAACGTTCCTCTTAGTATTAGAGAAGATTTGTCCAAACATCTTAAGTCATTATGCGAGCAAGAAATCATTGAAAAAGTAGAATCCACGTTATGGCTTTCTCCTATTGTTCTTGCCAGAAAAAGGTCTGGCGATCTTAGGATGTGTGTGGATTTACGCAGTCTCAACGAAGCTATCTGGGTCGATGGCTTTCCCCTCCCTCGCATTGAGGATTTGATAGCTAAAGTGGGCTCATCCACTTGGTTTTCCAAACTTGATTTAAAAGCAGCCTACCACCAGATTGAGTTACATCCGCTCTCTCGACATCTCACTGCTTTTGTAACTCCTGATGGAGTTTTTCAGTTTCGTCGTCTACCCTTTGGGTTGGCGTCTGCCGCCGCTGTTTTCCAGCGTATCATGTCTGAAATGTTTGAGGAACTCTCTAATGTTGTCGTCTTCCAGGATGACATCCTTATCTTCACTCAAACTGAACACGAACACAACTTAGTCATTGACCAAGTTTTCAACATCTTGGAAAAAAGAGGTGTAATCCTACAAAAGAGTAAATGTGTATTCAAAACCAGGGAGGTAGAATACCTTGGCCATACCATTTCTGAATGTGGTATTAAGCCCAGGCCAGGTCTAGTCAAGAGTATCATTGAGGCCCCTGCCCCCTCTAACAAAGAACAGCTTCTGTCCTTTCTCGGCCTCTGTGAGTTCTACTCCAAATTCATGAGAGACTACGCCAAGACCACTGAATGTTTTAGACTTCTACTCAAAAAAGGTGCCACCTTCAGCTGGTCTGATGAGTGTGAAAAAGGTTTCCAGCTCATCAAAGAACATATCACTAAAGCTCTTGCTCTTCAACCTTTCAATGGGAACAGAGAAACTTTTGTCACCGTTGACGCCTGTGAATATGGCCTAGGAGCTGTTCTCTCACAATTGGCCTATTGTAAAGAATTTACTGTGGGGTTTGCCTCCAGGACTCTCCGTCCTGTCGAGCGAAAATATTCTGTTATTGAAAAGGAACTGCTGGCCTGTGCTTGGAGTGTTGAAAAGTTTAAATCTTATTTATGGGGCAGACCATTTGTTCTTCAAACCGATCATCGACCTCTCGTCGACATTCTATCCGGCAGAAACGTCAAGCGCACAACCGCACGGTTGGCTAGAGACTCCACCATACTGTTAGAATTCAACTTCAAAGTTATCTACATTCCTGGGGGCAAGAACAAACGTGCTGACTGTCTTTCCAGGTTACCCATACAAGAACCTAACGAAAATGAGTGGGAAACTGAGATTGAAGAGTGTTTTGTGGCCAACATTTCACAAATTTCCATTTCTTTCGCTGAGAATGATTGGGTTAATGCTGTTGAGAATGATGCTGTACTTAGGGACGTTGTCTCCTTCATTCAGAAAGGTTGGCCCAAGGAAAAATCTCTCTCTCCTGAACTCCAGATTTATTGGAAAATCAATTCCGAACTTTCCTTGGAAAGTGGCAAAATTGTTAGGGGCAATAAATTTATCCCTCCCTCTGTTTATCGGGAAAAGATTATTGCCGATGCTCATTCTGGTCATCTAGGTGCCACCATTACTAAAAGAAATGTCAGATCGAATTTCTGGTGGCCAAGAATGGACAATCAAATTGTGGATGCTGTCAAACTTTGCCCACGCTGTAACACCAGCGATAAAGTCCTTATTTTGGAAGGTGTTTGTGATTCTGTCGTTCCCCCACCCAACAGGGCTTGGCAAAAAATTGGCCTGGACTTTCTGGGTCCATTCCATGTTCTTCCCAACACCTCCAAGTACTTCTTGGTCCTCGTCGATCACCTCTCTAGGTGGGTCGAGGTTGAACCTATCAATGTTCCCAATTCAAAGAGTGTTATTGATTGTCTGACCAAAATTTTCCTGAGGGAGGGTTGTCCGGAAGAAATTCTCACCGACAATGGGGTTCAGTTTATCTCTAAGGAAATGAGTGTTTTCTTGAATAATTGTTGTATCAAACATACCAGAACTCCCTTGTATCACCCTCAGAGCAATGGCAAAACCGAGAGGTTCAATAGAGTTATTGTTGAATGTGTGCAGGCCGCCTTCAAATCCAATAGCTGTATTTTTCAAGCTGTAAAAGATCTTGTATGGTCTTATAGAATTTCTCCACATGTTGCTACAGGTTTTTCCCCTTTTGAATTGATGAGAGGAAGGAAAGCCTCTTCTCAAGCCCTTCCCTTTTGGATGGTCAAAAGTCTCCACAAAGGTTGTGATTTGGAAGTGGCATGGGATTGTGCCAACAAAAAATCTTCCAACTCTCTGCCTTGTGACGTGCGACATTGCAAGAGGTCTTTCCACAATATTCATGCTGGTGATTGGGTCAGGATCAAAAATCCTGTCACTGTTAAGAAAGGTTTTTCCAAGTTTCTTGATTCCCAACAAGTTGTGGAGGTTCGCAAAAATGCTGTCAAATTGTCTAATGGTAATTGGTGGAGCACTTCTCGTGTTGCCAGAGATCCCTCTCGTGCTTCACGTGCAACTGTTCCTACCCCCAATGTCCCAATTGACAATGGTTTTAGGAAAAGCTCAAGGTTGACTGTTAGACCTAACAGATTTCGTGACTATATTTGATTCATCATTCATTCTTGTTTCATCTTGTTTTTCTTTTAGAAAGGGGGGAGGTGTGTGGTGATCTGTATTATGCAATACTTGTTGGAACTTCATGATGTCACCTGTGGGTTCTTCATGTACTGTGCATTCTCCTCCAATGTTCTCTGTTTGGCAGTTGCAGCTGCCCTGTCTCCTCTTCATGCTGGACGGCTCTCTTTTCCTGAATAAATCTCCTACTACAGCTCCTGCCTCCGCCTCATCTTTACATCACATTCAGAATGTTCAGAATGTTCAGTCGAATGCTCAAGGGGATTAGAATCTTGAAAGAAATCATTTTCACACATGACACTACGTACATTACCTCTTCTACCTCTCATGCAGACCCTTGAAAAATGACCATTTTTCCCTCAAATTTTACTTTACTTGGAGATTTTAATGTTCATTTTGATAGTCTTTCGGACCCCACGGCTCTAGAGATGATGTCGAGTTTAGCCGCCATCCAATTAGAGCAATTAGTTCCCTATCCAACGCATGAAAAATGTCATCTATAACACCCAATCTTTAGTAACTGCGATCAACTCAAAGTGGGCACTATCAGCTGCCTACCATGGTCGGACCACTTTTTGATAGCCTTCACTTGGACCACAAGTAAACCTCCACCATCCATGTTCACATCCTGGAAAATCCGAAAGTGGTCCAAACTCTCCGAAGACAGTTGGACGAAGGTCCTTAGTACCACTAGACCTCTACTCTCCCATGACCCATCGCTAATAATAACGAATACAATAACTGGATCACCTCCTCATTAGATTTGATTCTTCCTTCGTACTTATCTGGGTCAAAGAGACTGAGTAAATCAGCACCGTGGTACACAGAAGAACTTAGGGATAAAAAGCGCTCCTGCAAAAGATTTGAGAGGAGATGGCGCATGACCTATGACCCCACTGATAAAGCCACTTACAGGGATGCTATTAGGAACTATAAACTTGCAATAAAAACCTCAGAAGCAGCCTATTATAATGATAAAATAATAATGGCTGAATCTAAGTCCAAAGAAATATATCGGATAGTTAATTCTTTGACAACCCCCCCCCCCCCCCCCCCCCCCGCTCGCGGCAGACAACAGTAACTCCTCTTCTAGATGCAACGAGCTGGTGGACTTTTTCTTTCAGAAAGTTAATAAAATTTACCTCTCCTTTCCAGACCAAGTCATTGAACTACCGCCCCCCCCCCCATGCTCTGATTCGGCCCTGGATATAGTAATTCCCCCTCAAAATAAGATAGATTCTTTCCCCTTGTTGAATTTGGAAACTCTGGAGTCTCTAGCACAACAAATAAAAACTGGTTCTCCGTGCGACCCTGCTCCTCCGGGCCCACTGGTGTTGGTTCTCCCTACTCTCATGGAGTTGTTGAACTCCTCCATTCTGAGTGGGACGGTACCTGTGGCATGGAAGCATGCAATGGTACGGGCCTTGCTGAAAAAACCTGCCCTTGACCCAGCTAACCCCAGTAACTACCGCTCGATCTCTCTGCTCCCATGGGCAACTAAGATCTTGGAGAAGCACATTAATACCATCTTGACGAAGTTCCTCGAGGAAAATCATCTCCTCGATGCTTCCCAGATGGGCTTTCGCCCCAAACATGGGACAGAGACTGCTATATTGGCTGTGACAGAGGAGGCGAGGCGGATCTTGGATCGGGGGGGGGGGCGGGGGGATCAGTGGCAGTGATCCTCCTCCATCTGAGTGCCGCTTTTGATACGGTACCTCATAAAATTCTGATGAACCGTCTCGCCGACCTAGGAGTGTCCGGAGAAGCCCTGGTTTGGTTCAAGTCTTTTCTAACTGATAGAACGTTCCAGGTCTTTGACTGCACATCCGTCTCGTCGAGCAGGCCTCTGGGGTGTGGAGTTCCTCAGGGTTCGTCACCGAGCCCTACGCTCTTCAATGCATATATGAGGCCGCTGGCTGGGATTGTTCGTCCGCATGGTATTAACATCATTTCCTATGCGGACGACACCCAGCTGGGGGTTTCCCTTGTGCAGAAGAGTGGCCTCCAGTCACCACCAAATCTAGCAGTGTGTCTGGAGGAGGTGAGGAGCTGGTGAGGTGAGGAGCTCAATGACGACAAGACCGAGCTCATGCTCTTGGGCACGGCAGCCCCTTCCACTTTGGGGCTGTTATGGCCCGTGAGCATGAGTGCGGTCCCTGCCCCCAGATATAAAATCAAAAGTCTGGGGGTATGGCTAGACAAGTCGCTGAACTTCAATATACAGGCTACCAAGGTGGCGGCCATCTGCTTTGGCCTCCTTAGGGTGATATAAAAAATCTTTCCCCTTCTTCCGTTTGAGGCCAGGCAGATACTTATACAGGGCCTCGTTCAATCTCGCCTGGATTTTAGTAACGCCCTTTATCTTGGAGCACCGGACTACACCCTACAAAAACTTCAGCGCACTCAAAATTGTGCGGCTCGTGCATTACTTGGAGTCCCACGAAGAACTTCAATAAAAGCTGGGCTAAGAACATTGCACTGGCTGCCAGTCAGGGACAGAGTAAAGTTTAAATCTCTGTGCGTTGCTCATCAGGCTCTCTGGAAAATGGGCCCAGAAATCAATCGTTCCCTGATCTCCCCTCATTTGCCCAATAAAGTGCTTCGCTCCTCGTCTGCATTTCTGGCTAAGACTCCTAGAATCTTCAGAGCCAGAGCAGGAGGCCGTTCCTTTTCTTATAATGTATCAAAGCTATGGAACACCCTCCCTCTGCACATGAGAAACAGCCCTAATCTATCCAGCTTCCGGAAGCAGCTTAAAACTTTTTTGTTTCAGTAACTAGAACCCTTGCTTTTTCATCTGATGGCACTCTTTTAGTCTTAGCGCCTGGACGCCTGAGGGCAGCTGTAGCGCTTTACAAATCTTATTTTCATTTTCATTTCATTTTAAAAGTGACATTTCTGCAATGGTGAAAATAAAGGTGCGTACACTATTACACAGCATTTATTATTTTCCTCTCACACCATGCATGGCATATAAATTATCTACCATGGGGGGAGATGTCTCCTAAAGGTGGGGGGGAGTTCCTACTATAACTATGTAAGGCAGAAAGCACACACACTTTGCACTGGTAACCAGCGCCAAAGTGGCCAACATCCTGAACCCACCAATTCCATCATAGCGAAAGTGCTAGGGGAAAGGCAAAATAAATTGGGATGACCAAGCAGGGCCAAGTCCAACAGGTTAGTTCCAGCAATCGAGAAGAATATCCTCCTGTCAAAATCAAGGCCTATTTATAATTCTTGGTTTGTGGATTTAGCACTTTATTTTAAAATAATTAGGAAAGTAGCAATTTAGTGAAAATGCAATAAAAGGAGGGGTTGCAAAGTCTGATTTGCTTGCCTGAAAATGAATTATTTTTAATACCCCAAACAGCTGTTTCAAAGCTTTTCCTGTTGAGCGAAGAGAAAATAAAATGTGAAGATCCATTTTTTTTAAGTAACTTTTTTTAGTCAATGCTGCCCAGCATTAGTAAAGACTATTGGTCCAAACAGCAATGCCTATTGTCTGTGCCAACGCTTGTTTTAATTAGGCTCTGGATCCGCGGATCTCTACAGATTCACGCGGGGGTGCGCGCTGAGCGGCGTGGTGGATCCTCCTGCGGCAAAAATACAATGTTTTTGGGCAATTTCCTTCCCAAGAGGGGCCCCCCACAGACCCCTACATTAGTCCCATGGGGTCAGGATACCTCTATCCTGATCCCTCATATCCTATTTACACTTTATTGCCCCACCCCGAAACCCATATCCCAATTCACAAAATGGCGGCTGCAACTTTTTGCTAAGGTTCCAGCCAGACAATCGCAGCATTGCTGTTGGCGCGTGGATCCGCTCCCAAGATATACATAAATCTTTTTTCTTAAAGAACTCCAAAACTACTCAACACGTTTACACCAAATTAGAAAGAACTCTTCCTGGACCAAGATCTAGATTTCTGCCAAATGTGGTGTAATTCCGTTCAGCGGTTTGGGCTGTAGTCCTGTTGAAAATCCTATGGGAATTTGCATGGGGAAAAAGTGTTTTGGGACCACCCCTCCCCAGTCACCTTTTCTTGGTCCCTGCTTGACGAATCACCCCGAACCTATCTCTCTCATTCTCTCTGTCTTAGTTAGGTGTCGAAACAAGGTAAAAAGGAACGAAAAACAAACCTGAAGTTCGCCAGGTATAATTTACTGAGCTAACTATTATCTGTGCCCCCACCATACTCTGCTTATACCGTCACATATTACATCAATCATGATATGTTAAATTACATCATTGATGAGATCACTTTTGAGCTCTCAAACAGCATTACTGATGACATCACTGATGACATCATAGTCATATGCAGCATAACGTTACTCAATGTACATGTGGAAGTCAATAGCATGAAAATAGTGTAAGCCCAGGAGACAAGTGTAAATACGAATTTTAAAAACTTTATTGTGCATGCTTTTCAAATCACTAAAGTTCAGATGGAAGAATTACTCCATGGTGAAAAAGGTAACAGCTGAGTGCACCTGAAGTGGATTACAGAGGTATATTTGAAAGTAGGTTGTGGCTTTAAGCCCATTCAAAAGAAAATCTGTGAAAAAGGCCAAAGTCGCTGTTGACAATTTATTAACAATCTGGATTTCTGGCCAAAGTTAAGTAGTTGTGATACAGTGGTCCAGAGACATTTTATAAGCTGTGCATATTTATTTGTAGAACTTAACTAAAGATTTTCAGGCATTACAGATTATTGAATAATATAAAATGTAGGGGTGTCCCACTTAGAGGAGTTTTATCTCATTCTAGTGCTGTAGGCTTGACCCTAAGGTTGCAGCTGTGATGCCCACCTCCAGAACGTGTGCAGTGTATTTGACTAATCTACTTAGCGTTGAGCCCATGGAGCCCTACAGAAGCAAACGTATACTTGTCAACCTCTGGACTTAAAATTTGGATCAATCCGAAGTCTTTTAGTTGATGATAGAAAATTGTCAAGCATGTTGAATTACTTAATGTCAACACACTCAATGGTACGGTGTCATAATGTCTGTATGGTGTCATCAGTGATGTCATCCCTATTGTCAGATGTGATGTAATATATGAGGTCATAAGCAGTGCATGGCGGGGGCTCAAGTTCTAGTTTGGGTTGTAGTTGGTAAATATTAGTGTTTTGGTTATTTAACATTCGTTTTTGTAGTATTTCAACACCTAACTATAATGTTACTTTTAACCTTAAGTCAAACGGGACTTAAGTTATTAGTGATACAAAAACAATCTTCCTATGGAAACTCAGACCTAACTAGAACTACTGCCACTGCGCTGTGTGTGTGCAGACTCGTAACTCGTATTTACTCAACTCCCCACAAAAGAGGTCCAAGCCAGTACTCCTGGATGCCTAATTTGTGTTCAGCAAGTGTCGTAGTGATGCGTTGTGGCTTAACAACAAGCCTTTGTCTACCTCAAGTGAAGTGCCCTAATCTCCATAGATCTGCATCTTTTGGTCCGCGATAAACAATCAATACTCATTGCTACTCCTTTTCACATCATCAATCACAATCATTTTTAGGATGCATTTGTTTTGTGCACCAATGCACCATACTGAAAACAGGTTCATTATAATCATCTTTGTTCATTGATAGAGTGTTTAGAGCTTTACATTCATTTTCATGGTATTCGGTATCAGCTTTGGTTCTGTCATTACTTAACATAGAAATGGGACTTAAACTCGACCTGTCACAAATGTATAATTAAATTATCATTTCTATAGCATCCAGCAGTTTGTTACTACTATGGAAATGCATGTGGGTCCATCAGATTATGTCATTCTTTTGTGGTGGATCATAATGTGTCCAAGCAATAGAGCCTGCCCCTTAACAGCTTAGCAAACTAGAGGAGAGGGATTGAAATGAGAACTATGGCAGCAAGTATCGCAATGTATTATTCGATGCTCTGTTCCATTGCAGAAGAGTAGAACCCTATCTATGAATATATCGCTTGGGACTCGACAGTGAGGGTATAATTATACAATGCAAGTCATTGCGGTAATACCAGAGCGAGAACCCCAGTGGGCACATGATTTCCTACAATCCCATATTGGCCACGTGTACACAGTATTCATACTGGATCAGATCCTCTGATATATTCGGTTTCACAGACCCAGTGGGCTCTTTTAATAAAAGCAGGCATCGCTCAATTAATCCGGAGTTTGTATAGTGCAGCTCTTCACCCCTGAGGGTCTTAAGGCGCTGAGCGGAGGGGGGGGGGCTTCTGATCCCTCTGGGCGTGGAGGTTCCGTTGAAAAGCCGGGTCCTGAAGTCCTTCCTGAATTGGAGCAGCGACAGGGATTGCCTGAGGTAGGAGACGGCTCTTCCTCTGGCTTTGGTCTTGTGGATCCGTGGGACGGTGGCCAGGGCAGGGTGAACGGAGTGAAGTCGTCTGGCGGGTATGTGTAATGTTAGACTGTGGTTCAGGTATGCTGGTCCTATGTCGTGGAGAGCTTTGTAGGCATGTGTGAGGGGCTTGAAGGGGATTCTCTTGATGATTGGTAGCTAGTGGCGTTGTCTGAGGTGCTGATATATGGCTGCAGCAGGGGATGTCTAGGACCAGTCTGGCTGTGGCGTTTTGGACGTTCTGTATTTTCGTGAACTGTTTCTAGGTGACGCCTACGTACAGTGCATTACCGTAGTCAAGTCTGCTGGTGATGAGTGCATGTGTGACTGTCTTTCTAGGTTCTATGGGGATCCAGCTGAATGTCGTTTGAAGCAGGATGAGGATACAGCGTTGATATGGTGGTTCTTTGTGAGCGAGGAATCGAGTATGATGCCGAGGTTGTGTGCATAGTCTGTAGGGGTGGGAGGGGTTCCTAGTGCGACGGACCACCAGGAGTCGTCCCAGGCTGAGGGGCGGGTCACAGGATGAGTACTTCGGTCTTGTCTGAGTTGAGCTTGAGGCAGCTGTCTTTCATCCAGGTAGCAACGACCTTCGTTCCGCTATGAAAGTTGAATCAGGCGGCTGTAGATTCGTTGGTGAGGGAGAGGATCAGCTGGATTGGTTGTTGGCTTAGGAGACGATGTTGAGTCTGTGGTTTCTGACGATGGCCGTGAGGGGGGGCGATGTAGACGTTGAAGAGGGTGGGGTTCAGGGAGGAGCCCTGGGGCATTCCACGGCTGATCTTTGTAGGTTCTGAGAGGAACAGGATACTCTGACACTCTGTGTTCGGCCGGTCAGGAAGGAGTGGATACAGTCCTGTGCCTTGTCGTTGATACCGGACTGTTCCCATTGGGCGCAGGGTCAAGACTAATTTGCGTATGGCTGGGTCCAAACTGAAATGGCATGGTGAGCAAAAACTATGGATTTAGGCCCAGATTTCTGAACTGGGGTGAATGTATGACTTTGTTATGGATTCTGTCCATCAATTGTTCTTTTTGCATTTGTCTTTTTGGATTTGCCCAGACGTGGGTCCCGTGCTCTCCATGCCACTGGAGTCAAGCTATCCTGGCTGACGAGGGGTGAAACCCCGAAACCAGTCCTAGGATGCTTGTTTCCAGTCCAGGGAGGACCTGGCCTGGCAGTTTGGGCTGGACTGTTCCCATTGGGCGCAGGGTCAAGGCTGATTTGCATATGGCTGGGTCCAAACTGGAATCGCATGGTGAGCAAAAAAACGATGGATTTAAGGCCCAGATCTCTGAACTAGGGTGAATGTATGACATTGTTCTGCATTCTGTCCATCAATTGTTCTTTCTGCATTTGTCGTGGATACCAGCGTCCTGAAATCTTTTGATTAGGTGCGGTGGGAGATGTTGTCGAAGGTGGCCGAGAGGTCCAGTAGGATGAGGGTGGTGGTTTCGCCCCAGTCGCGGAGGGAGCGGATGTCGTCGATGGCAGCGAGGAGTCCGGTCTCGGTGCTATAATTGCTTTGGAAGCCGGATTGGGAGTTGTTCAGGACATAGTTTGCTTCAATGAACTTGGAGAGTTGGGCATTGATGGCCTTTTGATGACCTTGGCAAGGGGGGGACTAGGGAGATAGGTCTGAGGTACTTGATGTCAGGTTCCGCTGTGATGTATCCCCAGGATTGTACCGATGCTATAAAGGGGCCCACCTCTAGATCATCCCAAGTCTGACACTGTTAGTACACAGACTGTTAAGGAGATCAAGCGGGGGAAAATAGAAGGTCCGGAGGGGAACTGCTGGGCTGCTGGAACCGGAAATCTGAAATATACAAAGCACGGAATAAGTGGTGTTGGGTTACTAGATTGAACCACAACTAACTATGTTACTCTTTCCTCACCTGTATAATCATTCAGGAATGCTGAGATATAAGAGGTAAGGAAATGGATAACTCCTCATCCCCCAAGGTTACTGTAATGAGAAATAACAACCTCTAAGTATCGAAATACCCCCACCACACAGTATCTCTTCTTGGTATGTTTTAACTAGAATATACACCTACCCCTGAAGGGAGAAGGAATACCAAACGATCCTCTGGAAACCGAAGACCACCAATTCTATACCTCTAGACTCCTTAAGTAATGTTATTGTATGCAATAGCTTGTGCATTCCTTCATGCACGAAGTAATGTCTTATAGGTGTACATACTTCTGTCACCTGGAGTGTCGCTAACACATTTGGTTCCCTCCACAAAGTATTTGAAAACGAAAGTTCTAACAAACAAATAATATCAGCAGCTCAGGACAAAAGGAAGATCCAATAGTACAATTCTTTTCCCCACCATAAGGATCCACAATAGTCAGGAAGAAAAATCTGGTAAGTAGTCACTACTAGCGTTCAATACTTTCACAGATTCACAAAGTAATATTTCAATAGGGTGCAGGGAAATGAACAGGACACCGGAACCCTGAACTCAGTAAGAACCACCTGGAACCAAGAAATATGACGACCTGAAAACAGACGGCGTACGATGTAGGCGCTTCTTAAGCCCCAGCCAAAAATCCACTGGACTCCCGACTCACATACCCTCGATGTAAGCCCCACTCGTACCTGTAGCTAGGCGCTTCCTAAGCCTCTGCCAAGATATCCAAAGGTAAGCGTTCCTACCCTTGGGACTGAACAAACCAGTCAATCCAGGTAGGCGCTTCCTAAGCCTCTGCCAAGTAATCCAACGTGCAGTGTAATTCACCGATCCTCCAGACAAGAACTAACTTTCACAAGAACAAATAATCGGCAGCGCGTTCTGCCTGAATGCACGCTAAATGCCTTTTTTCCCCGCCCCAAGGATCATGGGATTTGTAGTTTCTAGTCCCTTGAGCGCGTATTTGGGCAGTCAGTGTTTACCAGTGGTCGGGGAAACGTGACACTTGAGGTCTGTTGGGTCGACAGACGGCTTCTTCAGCAGGGGTTGATCTTGGCATGTTTTCAGGCAGCAGGGAAGGTGGCAGTTTTGATGGAGCAGCTGATGATGCTGCGACTGCTCAATGTAAGATGTGGTACGGGAAAGGATCCGGTGGGGCTCTGGAGTGGATGCTCTTTATGGTCTTGAGTGTGTCATCTGTGGTGAGTGGAGTCCAGTTGAGCATGATATGTTGGGGTAAGACCTTGTTGTGTGCGGTGGTGGCAGGCGTTGTAGCAGGGTCTTGGGTGTCAAAGCTGTCGTAGATCTGCCTCATCTTATGGTGGAAGAATGTGCTGAGTTTGTTGCAGAGGTCGTAGGGAGGGTGAGAAGTCTATGGTCTCGCTGTTGGGCCTAGCGAACTCCTTGACAATGGCAAAGACTTCTGTGCTGTTCTGTGCGTAGGCGTTGATTCTGTCTTTGATGGCCGTTTTTTTGTGGTTTTAAGGAGAAGGTGGTGTGCGTTGACAGCGGTTTTGAAGGTTGCTTGGGTTTCTGGGATTTTGTTGTTCCTCTATCTCTTATTGAGTTGTCTGCTGGTACGTTTGGACTTGTGGAGGGCTGAAGTGAACCAGATGACTTTCTTGAAGTTTTGCCTGCCTGGTGTCTTCTTGAGGGGTGCTGGTGTGTCGGCTCAGTTGGAGATCCATTGGTGAAGGTTGTGTGCTGCAATGTTGGCGTCTGCTGGTGGTGTGGTCATGCTGAGAAAGTTGACGAGAAGTTATTTGGTGGCCTTGTTCCAGCTACAACATATGGGGCAGAGTGGGGGGAGGGTGGTGGTGAACGGTGGTAATGGCTACGTGCACACAGTGCAGGTTGGTCCAGAGGAGTTCGGTGGTGTGGCTGTAGGTGATGTTCTCGCTGACGGAGAAGACGAGGACTAGCGTGTGTCTGGTTGTATTGATCAATGTGGTGACTAGCTGATTGAGTCCAATATTGGCGAGGTTCTCCAGTCAGGAGTCGGTATTTTGGTCACTGGGGTTGTCCAAGTGGAAGTTGAGGTCTCCGAGTAGGATGTAATCGGTGGATGGTAGAGCCTGGGGTGGGATGAGGTCTTTGATGGCATCACTGAAGGGTGGAGGCTGGGGGTCTTGTAGACTAGGACGCCACAGAGTGTGGTGTTGGGGTTGCTCTGGATCTGGAAGGGGAGGTGTTCCATGGTAGTCGTTGAGTCATTCGAGTAAGTGGTCAGTTGGTGGGTGTTCTTGAGGATGATGGCTTTGCCTTCTCCTGGTCGGTCGACGCTGTATTTGCGTGTGATTTTGTAGCCGCAGGGGATCGCGGAAGTATCACTGATTTTAAGTCCAACTTCTGCCGCCTTCTTGGTGGGCATTTTCAATCCAGTATGATTGTGAGGTATACCCCCTTACCCTAAATAGAGCACTGAGAAATGTAAAGAAATTCTTTATTTTTAATCTTGCATGGAAATGGTGGCTTTTTTTAACATGTGTTCCAGAGATTGTCAGTAGTGGGAAAGTGTGCAGATTCGACATCAGTAAGCATCCTATGTGCCCGTGTAATTTCTCATCTTTATTCAGGCCCTTCACTTCCTTGATACCCAACTCTGAATAATATCTTAAATCCATTCTTTTCAATTTCTTCTCTTGATCACCTCCTCTGATATAAGGCCAAAGAAACCGAGCGCGTCTACAATGATATCATGGCATTCTACAAAATCTCCAGACACTGGTGAATTTAAGCCCGGGTGTTTGATGCCTCTCATGTGCTCCATCACTTGCCAATGAGGAACATCAAGTTTGCCACATATTGTTTTCTGTGTGTGCATTCTTTCACGTATATATACACAGAAATCTGTGCTACAGGTTATGAATTGATTGCTTTCCTTCTTGTTCTGCAGAATAACCTCCTTTATTTTGACACCAGATTTGCAAGCCATACGTTTACCTCATTTTCTGAAACCTTTAAGGTTAGATGGACCCTTTCTCTCATTGGATTATCTATATAGCTATGGACTTGTTGGTCATTTAAGGATAGGGCTTTACGATACGTGATGGAGCGATGTGAGGTAATATCGTGTCCAATCACCTGATCAGCTTTTAATATTTTCCAATGTTTAGAATTTGTCTTGCTGCTCTGTACCTCGTATTGTTTGTAGTGATGAACCTTACGGTAATATCAGGTCTCTCCTTTGGTGTCTCTGATTTGAAAGTAGTTTATTCATGTTCTGGGTTCTCGCTTGGCTGCTGGCCGCTTACTTTTTTCTTCCTTCTCATACACTTCTTGGCTTTCCCTTTTTCGACGGGTCCGTAGCATTTCACCATAGGGGATACTTTCTATCAGTTTCTGTGGATGCACGCTATTCTCAATGCCCTGCTTTTTCCTTTCTATGTAGGCTTTTGACCATGTGTGCTTCTCTAGCTCAGTATGGATAGCCAGGTCATTTATAGATTTATTTCTGATCTAATGAGTGAATTTTAGGTTGAGATCAGTTTTTGTCTCTGGATTAATCTTTTAGACATTTCCCTACTTCCGTCCCACAGCAGGGAAAGGTCATCTATATCCCTGATCCAAATCAGCGCATGGTTTGTCATGTTTTCATGTTGTGATGTCCAGACCACCTGTTATGTGCCCGGGTTAAGCCCATGTAGTGAAGAAGCTCATTTCATATATTGTCCTATTTTTTACAGGAACATTTCTGCTGTGACCTTTTAGAAATATTTCCATGCACAACAATGTTGGATTTGTTTCTCTGAAACTACTTTGTTTACACATCTAGCTTCGCACAACATTATCACGATGCCTCGAACACCATGTACAAGGCCTCTTGCCGCGCTATGCTCAAATGTCGTATCTTCATCCACAGGGTGACAGGGCTATCTACATATCTAGTACATAGACTGATCTATACGTACATCACAAAGATGCTTTCTATTATAAATAATGAGCATCCCAATAGATTAGTAGAGGAGGCGCTACAGCTGACGACGTTGAGGGTCAGTGCAGGCTGAGACTTCACTATGCAGACGTTTGGCATCTCCGTGAGGGGGAGTTCAGTTTATAACCAATACGAGGCCTGCATTCTTTCCTGTCAGGTAATGGGGTGGGATCGTCTCTTAGTGGGGATTCTTGGCTTCCCACCCACACACACTCTAGGTACACGCAGAGTAGGAAGTGCATAGTAGGAGTCTGCCTGATTACTGCCTTGCTTATATGCCTGCATATATACACTGTTTTAGCATCCATGATAGAACTATATCTACTATTTACGTGCTTGTAATCACTGTCAGCTGCTTCGGACTACTGATTATTGCAGCTTATGTATTCTATACAAGAATAACGTTGGTTCAATAAATATATTGAAAACGTCCCACTGTGTATTCTCTGTATATTTTTCTGAGAGCAAGTAAGCTTGAGTGACTGAGCGAAAGGTTCTGTTCTGTTTCCTCGATCCCTGAGGGGTCAGGGTTGTCACGTTCTGAGGTTGCCAGAAACCATTGGCTTCCTGGTAAGGTTAGGGAGTCTTATGGTGGCACTGTGAGCTAGCTGGTCTCTAGGCCAACTCATCCTGCGGAGGTGCCCGGAGCCAGCGAAGGCAACTCATACAAAGTTTATATTGTCCAATAAACGCGCAGGTCCTACGGATTAGTGGGAACTACACAACACACCTGTTCCTTCCACCAGACCACAAATACATTTGCATAGCTCGGAGAGCAGGCGCTCATTGCTGTTCCTGAGATTTGTCTGTAATATCTATCTTTGAATATGAAAATATTGTTATTTAGGCAAAAGTCATGGTCCTAAGCATCCATGTATAGTCATGTGGAGATATTTGTCTTTTGCAAAAAGCGTGTTCTTATGCTCTTAGACCTTGCGTATGTTGTATGCATAATTATCAAGATCACATCCTAGGTAATTGTCAAATATGATTGTCTCCTGTGTATATCTTTTGTAGAAAATTCTCTCTATCTATACAATATGATGGGAGGCTCTCCACAAGAATCAGCAATACATGGTTTTAGTTTATTGCTGTGTTTTCCAGTGAGCGATTGTTGGAGGGCACTATACGCCCGCTTGTTCTTGCATACATTTGTTAGAAGGTAAAAGCATGGTAGAGTAGAGGGTAGTGTTTTACACAAATGAAAATGTTGCCATTCCCATTTCACAACAATCCGTATTTAATAATTATTGAAAAGCCTTTTGTTCATAATTGCAAACAATCATTAAAACCACATTTTTGCCCCTTATCGGATGACATTGGTACTTATGTTGTCATTACGGAATGTGTTAATGGCCTCCCTTTGTCCATTACTCAAGTTGGATCTGATTCTTCCCTTCTTGCCTTGACTGGTGAACAATTTATTTGAACAAGTCTTTGGCGACCAAGTCACTAAAGACATCCAGATTATCATGAGGCATTGAGGAGTTATATGTAGCGTGGTTTTTGAAGCGAGTTAGGCTTCCCTGATCTATCTGTGCCTCATTTCCAAGCCGCGCTTCCCGCTATTTCGTAGCACATATATTTCTATTATCCAGACCAGCCAATGTCATGAAGTATCAGCGTCTCTTGAACACAAGTCATGTTTTCTGAATTGGGCTCCCCTATTCTCATGCATTGGCTTGGGTCTGATTTTATGTTGATATCTTAGAAACGGAAATATGTCAATTCTACATGAACTGCAATGTAAGTCCCTACTGGGGCAGAAATATAAACCAAGGTTCTGGATATTTAGTTCATCCATTGTCAGTTAATGTTGTGATGATTTAATAATCATATCTCGCCTTGCTCTATCACCTTTCTCTTCCTATGGGGTTTTATCTTTTTGTCTTCCATTTGCTCTATCCGGTCTTTCTCTTCCTCTGTTTGTGCCTCTTGCTTTTGTTTTCCTTTTTTATGATATTCCATTGTCCGTCCTTGTCTGCCAAGTCGTTTTTTTCTAGGTAGTTGCTAGCAGAGTCATCTGAGTCACCTTCTGAGCTTGATTCCTCTGTCAGAAGCTCATGTTGTCTATGTGTCAATCAAATTTTGACTGCTCTCCTTACTTATTCGTATCATCTTACAATGTTAAAGACTCTTCCAGGACAGTAGTCTTGCTTTTCCCTTTAAAATTTCCTCTTTTGTAGCCTTTACCTCTTCCTTATCACTTGTTCATCATTCTCGTTGTCCTTAAGTTCAGCTCTTATTTTCAAGTGCAATAAATGTGAGGTTGGAGAACTCCATCGGACTGCAGACTTAGAACTGTGTAGGAAGGTGGATATCTGACTATGGTTACCCCCAAACTTTTTGCCTGGTGTTTAGCTGGTTTTTGACTTAGTTGGCCTGGGATCCTGCTATTCAGGGCCCCAGGCTGATTGCTCTCTCCTTAAAATGGACTCCATGTACCTTAGGTGCATAACACAATTGGAATTGGTTCACCTTATAGGCCCCTGTAACAGTGTACCATAGGTACCCAGGGCATAGGTGTAGCCAAGGCCTGCCAGGGGCTGCAGCATGTATTGTGCCACCCCTGGCCTGGCCTCCATATTTGACACAACTGGCTGATCACTCAGCTGGGGTAAGTTGGTGTAATCACCTCTTACTTAGGTACAGTATGTCTGTGCCTAACCCTAAACTGGACACATATGTTCCTATCAGCCACTCCTATGGAAGGCCTCGTCAATCCTGGAGGCAGAGTGCTTGGAAATATGTGAGATGGTGCTCTGGCATGAGCTGAGCCTGTCTGCAGCTGTCGGGAACAACTCCCTAAGCTGTTCCGGGATATTGCCATACCATATACTCTTAAGTGCATTATAATCCTCGCGGTTAAATGCTATCTTTGGTTTGGCTTTATCAAAACATGTCGAGTAAGGTGTCATACGAATTGGAATACTATCCCCTCGCCAATTCTGGCGACGGGGATAGCATTCCACCCTTCTAGAGGGACACGACATGTGTGTAGCCTTAACCCCGGTTAAAGTTAAACAGAGCCTCAGCTTCACAAAATGGACGCTGCCACCACAGACACAAGTCTGGCCTCCTGCTGCTGACCGAAACTCGGCAGATGGTGGCCTGGACAAAGGGTTTCCTGCCTTGGGAGGTGCGAGCACCACCCCAGACAGGATTTTGTGTATTAGGTAGGACAGGGCTGAAAAGAATCAGACATGCCCGGGGCACACAAGGTGTCCCCGTGCATAGGCCAGTCCAAACCGGTTCTGGGGCCTTCCAGCCCCAGTCCTGGCGCGGAGCTGGACAAAGGAAAGGGGGTGTAACCGCCCCCTTCCTGGTTCCTCCCAGAGGAGGGACCTAGTAGGTGATCCACCCCCAGTTTGGGAATAAGAGGGGGAGCAGTGCCATTGCACAGCAGATCATCCCAAAATCAACTTAAAACTAAGAAGAAGACTGGACTGCGACATTCTGCTGCACAGAAGACTGAAGAAGAATCTCCCTTGTGGCCAAGGAGTGACCACCCTGTGAACACAGGTACCAACCAGCGACTCGACGTCTGCTTTGCCGCTGCCTCCCGCCGGAGACCGAGCCCAGAGCCCGACAAGAACCAGACTCCCAGACCTCTCAGAGCCCGATCCACAGTCCCTGCGAAGAAGGGACCCGTGGAGGCACCGAGTGACGTGGGACCGGACCTCTTGGAAGACACTCGACAAGCTGACTGCGCAGCTTCTGAGGTATCCTCGACGTTGTGCTTTGGGGATTGAGAACCCCCACCACCGAGCAGCCCTTGCACCGAAGATCAGCCCTCCAGCATCTCCACGATCTGCGTGGGGCCCTTTTGCATTGTGCCACTCGACGCGCCATCCCGGCCACTAGCCACGCGGCCAGCGGCCATCTTGGCGACGAACCCGAAGATTTAAACAGCAGGTCTGGTTGCTCCAGACCTACCCAAGCTCCTGTGAAAAGGAGCACCCGCTCTGACCTTGCTGGTCCGAGTGAACAGCATCTTTCAACTTCTGCATGGCTTGCATTTGCCAAGGCCTGTTTGCTCCGATCAGGTCGCCGACACCGCCAACAGCGAGAAGCCTACGTGGGACAGCTCGTGACCGATTCCTGGACGTCCTCGACCCCGGGTATCCACGTGGCTGCAGAAAGAAGCTACCCGACAACGCCTGTTTGCACCCGACATCGCCTGGTTCCAATCTGGTTCCACGGTAGTCACTGGCTAGTGACTTTGAACACTGTCCCCTCTGCTTTCAGGTCTTCAACTCTTCTGATCCACCCTTGGATCCACCGGAACTCTTCTCATCGAGCCGCCTGCAGCATCTTCAGCTCCAAGCACCATCGACCAGCGTGACGAAACCCGACACATCTTCGACCCTGTGCACCCGCTTCCTGTGGGTGAGGTAACTCAGCTCCGCCGGTGCTCCTGCACTGGTACACATCCCAAGGGCCTGTGTTTTAAGTTTCAGCTCCGTAGGTCACTCGGAAGGTTCCTAACTTTCTAACTTTGTGCTTTTTACGCACCATAGACTTTGTATTGAGAAGTGCGTGCACTTTGAACACTGCACCCGAGTCCCGTGGGCCTTTCCCGACTTAGTTAACTCCAGTCTCGAATAGCTCCAGCGATTCCCAAGGCCCTAGGCCTCTTCACTTTCCTCTAGGTATCTCTTATACCACTTTTTTAGTATATGGTTTAGGTGGCCCCTAGGGCTCATCCATATTGTGCAACTTTTGTGTATTTTAAACTGTCTTGTGATTTTACGCTTGTGCTTCTGTGCTCATAAAGAGTCCAGGGGATTTTAATAGTTAATAAATCAATATATATTTTCAATATATATCTGTGTGGTGTCCCTTTCATTTGGTATTCAAGGGGGTTGTGTGTGGTATAACAGCTGGCTTCACATGCCTTTCAGAGTTTAGCCTAAGACTGCTTTGTCCACGTTACCACTAGGATAACTGGTCTACAAGGTTGAATTACAACCATCATCATAAGGGTTGCTTGGCATGGTACAAAGTGATCACTAAGAATTAGTGAGCATTATATACCAGGCCAACTTCTCACATTGGTGAGCAGCGGATTGGGATCTGAGCTTGCTGTTGTTTTACCATTACAATCTTTGAGATTATCATTTGAAAGATCATACAGGTACCTGCTAGGTACATATAAAACAAGACTAGTATACATAAGTTCTACTGAACTTAGTTGTTGTAGAGCAAAGGGAGTAGCACACCCTAGCTACAACTACTAGATAGGTTTAGTAGGTAAACACCAGTGTAGGTAGATTGCAACACATCCACCCACACTAGAGCAATGTCTGGAGCAGAGGGGTCCAGTGGACTTACTCCTGTTGAGAGTGACCCTCCAAGGGCACCATCCAAATTTGCTATTTTTTCCTTTAAGGAATTAAGACAGCTTTGTGTCTTAAGGGGTCTGAAGACAGGGCCTTCCCCTACTACAGACCACCTAAGAGAGCTCTTGGACCAGTCTGAGACTCTAAAGCCCTCTAAGGCAAACCCCACAGGGGATGCTGAAGGAGGCCATCCTTCAGAGGATGACACTGTAGACACCCCTACCCCTATCATCCTAGTAGATGAGGAAGCCTCCACCACTGGAGCTCCTCAAGTAGATGTAGAGGAAGAGGAAGAAGAAGAGGAGGAGGAGGTGGAAGGCAGTGAGTCAGATGATGACAGAGATAGTCAGGTGCTGGTCAGTAGACTGAACCAGGCTAACTTAAGTCAACTTGGGAATGAATCAGGTAACAACCCATTCAGACCCCCAGGTGGACTTAACCAGGGCCATAGGAGGAGAAGGCATCACTCAGGTGAATCCAATACCTCCCATGTCTCTAGAGGCTCTCATGGTCACTCCAGAAAGGAGATGACTAGCCCTCAGAGAAGGGAACATGAGGCCAAGATGAGAGAGGCTGAGCTTAGGATCCAGAGGCAAGAGTTAGAGGTTGCCCTGGCTAAGGAGAAACTTGCTAGAGCAAGACAGCCTAGAGAGAGTGGATTAGGATCCACTGGTGGCAGCAATATCCAGAAGGATAAAGACAGGTCCTTTGATACAAGAAACCTGAGTAAGATTGTGCCCCCCTACAAAGCTGGGGATGATATCCACAAATGGATGACTGCACTTGAGAGAGCCTGCATGGTACAGCAGATCCCTCAGGAGCAGTGGGCAGCAATCTTGTGGCTCTCCTTTGAAGGCAGAGGCAGAGACAGACTCCTCACAGTTAGTGATGAGGATTCTAGAAACTACATGGTCCTGAAGAGTGCTCTGATTGATGGGTTGGGCTTAACCACTGAACAGTACAGGTTAATGTTCAGAGACACCCAGAAGACACAGACTCAGGACTGGTCTGAATTTGTTGAGTGTGCCACTAAGGCTCTGGAGGGCTGGTTGCTGGGAAGTAAGGTTACTGACTATACAGGATTGTATAATTTAATTATGAGAGAGCAAATCTTAAGTAATTGTCAAAATCAGCTTTTACATCAGCACCTGGTTGACTCTGATCTGACCTCCCCACAAGAATTGGGTAGGAGGGCAGACAAATGGGTCAGAACCAGGATCAGGCCTAAGAACCAGGGTGGTGACCAAAAGAAAGAGACTACCAAGCCTCAAGAGAAGGGTGGGGATAAAAGTAAGGAAAAGACTTCCCCAGGGCCCCAAAACTCCAAGAATGGGGGTGGGTCCCAAGACACTTCTACATCCCAGAAAAAGCCTTACTGTCATACCTGTAAACAGGTGGGGCATTACAAAACAGATAGCTGTTGTCCCAAGCATGGCAATAAGGAGAATATACCTCCAGGTAAGGCTCCAACACCTCCTGTCACTGTTAGCAGTGGTCCCCCAGGTGGTGGGAGCACCCCCAAGAATTTGGGTGGGTTTACTTTTGGAGGACAGGTGGACTCTGGCCTATCCAGGTCCCCTAACTCAGATACTCTTGTCTATGAGACTGGCATGGGGTTTGCCAATTTCACAGCTTGCCCAAACACTTTGAGCAAGTATAGACAGGAGCCCCTCATCAATGGCTTGAAAGTTGAGGCCTTCAGAGACACAGGGGCTAGCATCACCATGGTGGCTGAATGTCTAGTCCCCTCAAGGCAACTTTTACCTGATGCCAAATATCAGGTGACAAACATTGATGGCATAGAATCCAATCATCCCATGGCAGTAGTCAATCTTAGCTGGGGAGGTGTCACTGGCCCAAAGAGAGTGGCAGTGTCAGCAAACTTGCCTGTAGATTGCCTACTGGGTAATGATTTGGAAATCTCAGCCTGGGCTGAGGTTGAACAGCAAACCCATTCTAGAATGGTAAATCTCCATGGAAAGGTTAGTGGGGCTGTAATGGCTACAGCCCCAATTCAAGATGTCCTTCCTGAAAAGGTTGGGAGGGCTGAGCAAACCTCAGCCCCATCTTTAGATAACTTCCCTCCTGGAAAGAGTAGCAGGGCTGTACTGGTAACAGCCCATACCCAAACTGAGTCTCCTCCTGAAAAGGTTGGAGGGGCTGTGATGGCCACAGCCCAAACTCAAACAGATACCTGGGTAGTGAAGCCTGAAATGATGGATCACTCCACCCAAACAGAGAGCATTGAGGAGGAAGAGAAATCTCCCTCCCACCAGACTTTAGGAAAGGATCAGCCTCCTCAGGGAACTGATCTTACCCCTGATGAAGGAACTGTCCCAGAGGTTGTTAGGCCTGGCCTGACAGAGCCTCTGATGACAGTGGACCCTTCTCAGGAGGGACCCAGTCTGGAGCAGGTAACCTGCCCCTCTCTACCTTGCCTTACTCAGCCCAGGGCTGCAGAGGACAAGAAGGACAGTGAGACCCAAAGGGCCCCCTGTCAAATAAAGCACCCCCATCAGCAGATTAGGGGCACCGAAACTAGTAGCCCTAGTGAGGTGCAAGCTTTAAAAACTCCTGAGGGATCCCCCTTAAAAGTAGTTAGGGACCTCCCCCAGATGGATATTGTTGGGCACAGCCAAACCTGGGACCCTAAGGGCCCAAACCTGACCTGTCCCTCCAGTAAGCCAAACAGAGGGACTCAGCCTCCAGCTTTAGGTAGCCAGAGGTTGACCCTGAGAGCACAGTGCAACTCAGTCAGAGAAAGAAAGGCACACATGGTGGAGAGTGATTGGAGGAAGCTGAGCCCTACAGAGGAAACTCACTTCAGTACTCCATCCCAACACCAGCCTTTGACTTTGCAAAGACACACCACAGGTAGAGATTCCCTATGGTGGAGACCCTCAGATGCCCTTAGGGTGAGGGATTGCTTAGTGGACCATGAGACAGGGGGTTACCAAGCCAGAGCTGGTACTTCCTTATATGGCCACTTAGGCAATATAGGCTTACCTGGTCAAGGATAGCCTTATCTCCTTTCGTTTGGGGGGGGGGGGTTATGTAGGAAGGTGGATATCTGACTATGGTTACCCCCAAACTTTTTGCCTGGTGTTTAGCTGGTTTTTGACTTAGTTGGCCTGGGATCCTGCTATTCAGGGCCCCAGGCTGATTGCTCTCTCCTTAAAATGGACTCCATGTACCTTAGGTGCATAACACAATTGGAATTGGTTCACCTTATAGGCCCCTGTAACAGTGTACCATAGGTACCCAGGGCATAGGTGTAGCCAAGGCCTGCCAGGGGCTGCAGCATGTATTGTGCCACCCCTGGCCTGGCCTCCATATTTGACACAACTGGCTGATCACTCAGCTGGGGTAAGTTGGTGTAATCACCTCTTACTTAGGTACAGTATGTCTGTGCCTAACCCTAAACTGGACACATATGTTCCTATCAGCCACTCCTATGGAAGGCCTCGTCAATCCTGGAGGCAGAGTGCTTGGAAATATGTGAGATGGTGCTCTGGCATGAGCTGAGCCTGTCTGCAGCTGTCGGGAACAACTCCCTAAGCTGTTCCGGGATATTGCCATACCATATACTCTTAAGTGCATTATAATCCTCGCGGTTAAATGCTATCTTTGGTTTGGCTTTATCAAAACATGTCGAGTAAGGTGTCATACGAATTGGAATACTATCCCCTCGCCAATTCTGGCGACGGGGATAGCATTCCACCCTTCTAGAGGGACACGACATGTGTGTAGCCTTAACCCCGGTTAAAGTTAAACAGAGCCTCAGCTTCACAAAATGGACGCTGCCACCACAGACACAAGTCTGGCCTCCTGCTGCTGACCGAAACTCGGCAGATGGTGGCCTGGACAAAGGGTTTCCTGCCTTGGGAGGTGCGAGCACCACCCCAGACAGGATTTTGTGTATTAGGTAGGACAGGGCTGAAAAGAATCAGACATGCCCGGGGCACACAAGGTGTCCCCGTGCATAGGCCAGTCCAAACCGGTTCTGGGGCCTTCCAGCCCCAGTCCTGGCGCGGAGCTGGACAAAGGAAAGGGGGTGTAACCGCCCCCTTCCTGGTTCCTCCCAGAGGAGGGACCTAGTAGGTGATCCACCCCCAGTTTGGGAATAAGAGGGAGAGCAGTGCCATTGCACAGCAGATCATCCCGAAATCAACTTAAAACTAAGACGAAGACTGGACTTCGACATTCTGCTGCACAGAAGACTGAAGAAGAATCTCCCTTGTGGCCAAGGAGTGACCACCCTGTGAACACAGGTACCAACCAGCGACTCGACGTCTGCTTTGCCGCCGCCTCCCGCCGGAGACCGAGCCCAGAGCCCGACAAGAACCAGACTCCCAGACCTCTCAGAGCCCGATCCACAGTCCCTGCGAAGAAGGGACCCGTGGAGGCACCGAGTGACGTGGGACCGGACCTCTTGGAAGACACTCGACAAGCTGACTGCGCAGCTTCTGAGGTATCCTCGACGTTGTGCTTTGGGGATTGAGAACCCCCACCACCGAGCAGCCCTTGCACCGAAGATCAGCCCTCCAGCATCTCCACGATCTGCGTGGGGCCCTTTTGCATTGTGCCACTCGACGCGCCATCCCGGCCACTAGCCACGCGGCCAGCGGCCATCTTGGCGACGAACCCGAAGATTTAAACAGCAGGTCTGGTTGCTCCAGACCTACCCAAGCTCCTGTGAAAAGGAGCACCCGCTCTGACCTTGCTGGTCCGAGTGAACAGCATCTTTCAACTTCTGCGTGGCTTGCATTTGCCAAGGCCTGTTTGCTCCGATCAGGTCGCCGACACCGCCAACAGCGAGAAGCCTACGTGGGACAGCTCGTGACCGATTCCTGGACGTCCTCGACCCCGGGTATCCACGTGGCTGCAGAAAGAAGCTACCCGACAACGCCTGTTTGCACCCGACATCGCCTGGTTCCAATCTGGTTCCACGGTAGTCACTGGCTAGTGACTTTGAACACTGTCCCCTCTGCTTTCAGGTCTTCAACTCTTCTGATCCACCCTTGGATCCACCGGAACTCTTCTCATCGAGCCGCCTGCAGCATCTTCAGCTCCAAGCACCATCGACCAGCGTGACGAAACCCGACACATCTTCGACCCTGTGCACCCGCTTCCTGTGGGTGAGGTAACTCAGCTCCGCCGGTGCTCCTGCACTGGTACACATCCCAAGGGCCTGTGTTTTAAGTTTCAGCTCCGTAGGTCACTCGGAAGGTTCCTAACTTTCTAACTTTGTGCTTTTTACGCACCATAGACTTTGTATTGAGAAGTGCGTGCACTTTGAACACTGCACCCGAGTCCCGTGGGCCTTTCCCGACTTAGTTAACTCCAGTCTCGAATAGCTCCAGCGATTCCCAAGGCCCTAGGCCTCTTCACTTTCCTCTAGGTATCTCTTATACCACTTTTTTAGTATATGGTTTAGGTGGCCCCTAGGGCTCATCCATATTGTGCAACTTTTGTGTATTTTAAACTGTCTTGTGATTTTACGCTTGTGCTTCTGTGCTCATAAAGAGTCCAGGGGATTTTAATAGTTAATAAATCAATATATATTTTCAATATATATCTGTGTGGTGTCCCTTTCATTTGGTATTCAAGGGGGTTGTGTGTGGTATAACAGCTGGCTTCACATGCCTTTCAGAGTTTAGCCTAAGACTGCTTTGTCCACGTTACCACTAGGATAACTGGTCTACAAGGTTGAATTACAACCATCATCATAAGGGTTGCTTGGCATGGTACAAAGTGATCACTAAGAATTAGTGAGCATTATATACCAGGCCAACTTCTCACAAACTGTAACAAAGAAAAAAACAAGTTGGCAGGCCTTTTCCATCTATGAACTCATGATCTGGAACAACATCCCTGTATCCATCAGGACCGCCCGACATTGCTCCCGTTTAGGAAAGAGCTGAGGACTTCCTTCTTTAAAAATAATTTATGCTCATCTTTGGCCCCAGCTTTAGGCTAGGTTTGCAATGTAGAAATAACATATAGATACATACATAAAGAAGCTGGCCTAGCCTACACTAACGTTTGAATACTTTTGAAAAAACTCTTGCGAAAATGTTCATGGGAGAGTTGAGAATGGTTATCCCACCATAGCACCCCTGGAATCCAGTTAAGATTTTAATGTTGTCTTATCAAGAGTAACAAGTCCACCTTTTAAGCCACTACATCACTGCAAGCCTTAATGTAGATAGTTGTCTACCTAGTAGCAGTCACTTCCTCAAACAGTTAGAAAACGACACGACCCATCAGTAGAGGAACAGTTCCTGCAAGTTTACAAAGACAAAGTTAAATATGCATCCAGTGTTAAACATGCACTCTTGCTCTACATTATCAGAATTGAAAATGTATGAAAAATAAGACATTTTTTTGCACCGGCACAATTTGGCATATGGTTTTCTACTCGTGCGGAGACAAGGGGTGGGCGGAATTTGCGTAGTCGTGTTACACAAAGCCCAGCGTAAAAAATTTCCGTGAGCACGCAGAATTCTGCGAATACTCGGAATTGCTTCTTCCGCTCGTTCACAATGCTTTTTTCCTGTTTGCGAACGCTGTTTGCGTGCTCGGGGGGAAATATCTTGCAAACACACATTTTGAAAGCGTGAACAAGCAAACAATTCTACGAAGCCGGGGATCGCGGAGGTTTTGGCAATTCCACTTTCTCCGCAGAACGTGAAATTACCCAAATTCCTCAAATTTCGCAAGTGGAACTGAATTTACCGCCCAGGCCTAGCAGAGACACCACATAGAAATACCACAGGCTGAGTCCACGTGTGATAATGATGCAACCATGTCTTTTCTACCCAACATACCTCTAGTAGATATTTGTAAAGCAGAAACATGTGGTTCTGTGCATCCTGTCATAAAATATTTCTCTGGTGACATCAACATATTTGGTAGTTGAGGTATGTGGGTCCAATGTTGAGGGATTTGTAGGCGCGGGTGAGGAGTTTGAAAGTGATACTCTTCTCAGCGGGGAGCAGGTATATGCTTTGTAGGTGTTGCGTCATATGTTTGTGGCGTGGTGTCCCTAGAATGAGCCTGGCTGCGGCGTTCTGGACCTTACCGATTCTTTTAAGTTATGGCACAACCTTTGAAGTGCCACAGCTTGCTGCAAATGGAAAATGTTACTCACTTGCAAATACTATCTGCTTGTCATGTTGCAGGCTCACATGCATCACCCACTTGCTGTATGGTTGTAAAGTATATAGGTATATAGTATATAGGTTGCTCAGATTAAGCAGTTCATTTTTTTGATTTCACTCATATAAGCAGTTGTACTCCGAGGGAGAATTTTAACAATAAAACACTACTTGCAAGGCAGAAAAGAATACACACCGGCCTAAGAGCGTATGTCTGTGCTGAGTGTAAGAAAACATTTACTGGAAAGACGCATCTTTTACTGCACAAACAAACACACAAAGATCGGTATCCCTACCCTGAGCATGAAATGAGGTTTGCTGAAAAGGCAACACATGAAAAAACTCACAAAGAAGAGCTGCCCTTTCACTGCAATATCTGTGAGAAAAGTTTTACTCGGAAGGGAAATCTTCTACAACATCAAAGAATACACACAGGAGAGAGACCTTATCACTGCACTGTGTGTTCCAAACCCTTTTCCCGGAAGGCACACCTTGTACTGCATCGAAGAACACACACAGGAGAGCAGCCTTATCACTGCATTGAGTGTTCCAGGCGCTTTGCTTATAAGGTATCCCTTGTACTGCATCGAAGAACACACACCGGAGAGAGGCCTTATCACTGCACTGTGTGTACCAAGGGCTTTACTCTTAAGGCATCCCTTGTACGCCATCAAAGCATACACACAGGAAAGAGGCCTTATAACTGCACTGTGTGTGAGAAGAGGTTTTCACGGAAGGGGACCCTTGTACGGCATCAAAGCGTACACACAGACCAGAGGCTTTATCACTGCACTGTGTGTAGCAAGAGCTTTGATCTTAAGGCAAGCCTTGTACGCCATCAAAGAACACACAGGCGACGGCCATGACGCCGTACAGGATATGGAAACTGCTGTAAACAAAAGGTGGTGCTCAGCAACCTCAAGTAACACATACAAGATGGAAGCCTTCTCGAAGCACTGCCAAAAAACCTTCATTTAAACAAAGAAATGTGATCCTTTACATCATCTAAGAATCTACAGCTGAAGTTAGACCTCCCATGACATCTAACAATCCGTCCGGGCTGAGGTCCTCCCTTTCCTCTGAATGTCAGAAGAGCTTTGAGTTAAAGGACAAACTCTAACGTTCGCAGCATCTCCAAACAGAATGTAGCTTCTTCAACGTCACTAACGTCACTTCACCAGGCAACAAACTTCACAGAGGCTGCGACACTGCGAATTAAACCTGTCCGACTCCCATGAAATGTGTGCAGTGTTGAGGACATGTTACCAACTGTGGATCATAAACTATCCTGATAGACATAACTTCTGGGATTCAACAAAAAAATATTGAAATACCTGAGCACATGGGAAAAGGAACTAGGAGAAGAAATGGGAATCAATAACCACTTGGGGACAAAAAATATAAACTCCTTTCATCACTAAAGCAGGAACTTCTACTCCCTATCAGTATCTTCAGACCGGCTGTGTAAATATTCTGTACAACCCATCCAGACTGAGAGATCAAAAGAGGATTCGTGGCTGTCCAGAGTCTAACAACTTACAAAGGAGGCACCAACCATATCATTCTGCAGTTTCAACTGCCGAGACCGTTACACAATTCGTAATGTTTTGAGATGGTTTGTTCTGGTGAGAATTTTCTTTTTATTTGATAATCAATTTTATTATCATTTTGAAAAGAAAAAAAAAAGACAGCATACATCATACACAGTAAAGCCAATTCCGTCTCCAACAGACAGTAAATTAACCCACTGTTAGAGTAGGAGTATTTATGCAAGCCACCCAAGCTGGAAAGCAGCACCCGGTTACATGGGACAGCCAAAGCTGGCAATTTAAAACAGTAGGTTCAGCCATTTGGCACCTCGTGGGACAGCCATGTTCCTCCTGGGACACGCACCAATCCACTCCCTGGTGCCACTTTCACAGGGTAGGGGGGTTGGGCTGGGCGCAGGCCGCTGCAATATCTCATTTAGCCAAAGAGGCCGCCGTTACCAGAAAATGTTTGTCCGCTCTAGAGCCGTCTGTCGTAAATATTTAATTTACCGGCTTAATTTCTATGCAGGTAAGTACTTAATCTATAATAACTTAATCGGAAAGAAAGAAACAGAGTCCGTGGTGTTAGAGTTCTTAGGGGTTTTATTCCTTAAAAAGGAATCGTTCCGGAACTGGATATCAGGTTCCTGCAACCACAAAGGGTTCAGGAAGGGATAGAGCAATATTTTATTGACAATACATAGCTTATATACTTAATTTACACCATAGAAACCAATATAGGAGGCGTAACAGCTGAGAGAAGACAAGATAACAGCATCCACGTGTTACTAGTACGTAATCAGAAGGCGTGGACTAGGCGTGAACTAGAGGTGTGCGCTAGAAACGTCACAGGTAGGTGTCATATGGGGGTGGCACTAAACAGAAATGTTGCAATGTCAGCAGAAATCGGAGGCTTGGATGCGCGCGCAGCTGCATGACGTGTGATTGACGTGAAACTGGAGGGTGCAGGGGGCTTGACATTTACACTGACGGAAAGAGACAGAAGTCTGGCATGTCAGATCAGCTTGTACTTCTATCATATCTGATATCTGATGTTTGGGAACCATATTATCTGAACGGAAAAGGTCTCTGGGGCAGAAGCTATTCTATACTGACTGTGAGTGCGTGTATAAGCGCCTAAGTGTCTGCATGAGAAGCGTGGGGGCATGGGCCTTCCATGGGAGCATGGTAACAGAGGCTATGAATTACTTGCACGGAGACAGGCCGGCCCTTCGGCTCTGCAGCTGGGGGATGTTTACTTAAACTAGTAGGCAGGAATGTATTTTCGAGGAGCGGAACAGATAATTTGAAAGTTGTAGTCAGTCTTGGCAGGCAGCAGGCTGAACTAAGCGCGGTGGGCCGCGCTGGAAGTAAGTCCGAGTTCACGGGTACAGAGACAGCCTGGGCTGAGGCTTTCAGAGTCAGAAGCCAGAAAAAGGCTCGATGGCAGAAATTCAGGGCCTACTTTGCCAGAGCTGAAAAACGTGTAAAGTACACTACAAAAAGACGTTGGCATAGCATACTTAGGAACGGACTATTCAACCCATTCAGGGTGGGTCTGAAAGAGGACATGTTAACGTTGGACGCAAATGTATTTGCGTCTTCATAGCTGGCACAGGAGGGAAGTTACATGCACTTTAAGCTGGTACATGGAGACGGTGGGGTACACGCTAGGGAACACAACTTGACCATAAAACTTTTATTTCCTCATTCCCTCCTTGTTCCCTACGGACCCTTCATGATATATCGATCCTCATGAATCGATCAGTTTGTTCTTGTAACATCATTTGCTCTTCTTTCTTTCTTTCACGTCTTGAAAGAAAACTGGAATGTTCAATGCATGATGTGGCACACAGTCCACAAATCGCTGGCCCACACTGTAAGCACAGGCAGCAACTGAATACTAGGACTAGGCCAATGCCTAGGAAGGATAGGATCTTCCATCCCCAAGCGGTTAACGTTGTCCAGAACCAACCGGACCAAGTCCAGGTGCCTGGATTCTGATGTATCAGATTAGCAATTTTATGAAGACGTGTAATAGCTTTGTATACAGATGGCGCGTTTTCTGGAATGAAAACACAGCAACTTGACCCGATGACCTTACAGGCTCCACCTCTATCTGCCAAGATGACGTCAATAACAAGACGATTCTGAAGGACAACAACTCGCATGGCGGACTGCTCTTTGGTTAGGTTACCTAGGGCGGAGGCAGTTTCATTCACTACTGCTTCAAGTGTTCTAGTTAATCTGCGTATTAGTTTACTATTTTGGACGGGGCCTAAAAAGAAAAAGAATCCTTTATTAAAATCGGTGTATTGTTCCCATGCCGTTTCTGTGTAGTCGACAAGCGGGAGATCTCTTCTGAGTCTATTCTTTACTAGATTTGTATTTCTGTGATAATCAGGAGGAGCTAGAAAAACAGGTGGCAGAAGGAATGCAATATAACAGGTACCATCCCAATCTGGAGGTAAGCATATGTATGCGGTATGACCACAAACAAAATAGGAATGACGGATAGCTTTAAAGGACGATTTACCATGATCACTGAATTCGACCACAGTAGTACATTTACTATGACCTAAGTGTACTGAACCTCTCTTCCTGACACATAATTCACCAGTAACTGGTAATACTGACATAGCGGGCAGAACTGGTGCAGCTTCGGATTCAACAGTAAGAATCATAAGGTTAATTGTGTAATTACTTAATCCATATACTTCATTTTTTAGATCAGTTCCTATTCTAGTGGGGAGTCCCTCCTTATCAGGGTAACAGACGTCGAGCAGAACTAAGTTCAAGTTTCCCCAAACCCAGCTCCCTTCGAAAACAGCAATATCAGGATCTAAGGAATTAATTATTTTAAACCATGCACCACAGGAGCCGTTGTGAGTGAACGGGTACGGAAAGAGGGGCAGAGCTCCCTTGTAATTCTGGTAGGGAGGGAGTCGGCCACATATCCAGCAATTCGTAGCATTATTAGTTTGATGGGAATGATGTAGCATACTAATGAATGTGTTGTTGCGCAGCGCAAGTCTGTACGAAAGTTCATGTGGAGGTAACTCGCTAAAAGAATGTTCAGCAGAAACATTGTAAGCAGATTGTTCACGCTTGAAAATAGGGTAATAGATAGGAAGTAGTATACTTGCAACAATAATCAGAAGACTTGGAAAAAACATGATTAACAATGTCACTATACAGTGACTACGCAGTGATTTGCAATATGTACGTTTCTTGAATTGTCTCTCTCTCTCTCTATCTCGATCTAGGGGATACATGTCAGAAACTATTTAACCGATTCACCTAGGGGAGGACTTAAACAATTAAACTGTCTGACTTGCTAGATCGGAGCTTTGATCTATACTCCTCTTGGGGAGTTTTCTCTCGTTCGGAAACTTTAAAGTCACTAGGCTCGATACAGTCTTTGGAAGGGGTGGACGAGTCTGGGTCTGGTTTCAGTTCATTGCATAGTTTAATATGGCTCATATGGCTCATGTGGATCCACCCCTTTCTGCCCTCCACTTTCACTGCTGTCCTCGTAGTAAGAAGGACGGTCTTCGGCGCTTTCCAGCGGGGCTCCAGCGGACTTTTCCTGTCAAAGTTCCTAATTAAAACCAGGTCGCCAGGACGGACATCATGCGGCTTTACATCAGTGTTGTCAGGGAAGGCTGCGGCAACCTGTGAACGACATGATTGGAGTGCAGACATCAAGGAGGCAAGGTAATCTGTCAACATATTGCAATCAACATCAGTAATTTTCTTAGGAATGGGCATCCCCCACATATTCGGTGGTCTACCAAAGACCACTTCGTACGGGGATAGTCCTGATCTCGAGTGGGCAACCATTCTCATATAGAACAGTGCAACTGGCAGGGCGACTATCCAGTCGACCCCTTTCTCTTGACATATTTTACCAAGGCGGGTCTTTAATGTCTGGTTATGCCTCTCTACAAGGCCTGCGGCTTCGGGATGTCGGGCACAATGGAATTTCCACTGATATCCTAGCAACAAGGAAACTTGTTTCATTAATTCGGATGAGAATGGCTGTCCGTTATCTGAGTACACGACACGAGGCATGCCGTACCGTGGGAAGAATTCACGAACCAGCTGCCTGGCAGTGGTCGGAGCAGTGTAATCTGGGACTGGATATGCTTCGGTCCAACGGGAAAGTGCACAAACAATTACGAGGACATATTTGAATCCTCGACAACGGTTCATCTGGATATAATCCATCTGGAGGACTTCAAAAGGGTGATCGGGAGGATGGAATCCACCTTGCTCTACAGGGACACTTTTACCTGGATTGAACTGACAACAGATCATGCAAGTACGCACTTTCTGTTTTGCTGCTGCTCGTAAGTGTTTATTGCTCCAAAGATTCTGTAAACTGTCTAACATCGCTTTCTCTCCTAGATGTGCTGGACTATGTGCTGTATTGATCATGACTTGAACCATAGAGTCAGGGAGAAACCATGTAGATTTTCCCTTCGTCATCCAACCTTGATCTGTCTGGATCCCTCATAGTTCAGTCCATTTCTTTATTTCATCTGGGGTAGCATGTGTCTGAATATCGATTACATCTAGTGTGGGATCCCTGACTGTCATACACTTTGTCGGTCCTATTGTCTTTGTCATGTCAGTTGTCTGAGTGTGAGTCAATGCTGTATGTTTTGCTGTCTGGTCTGCCAGGTCGTTACCCTGGGAAACAGAATCTGTAACTTTAGTATGTGCTTTACACTTCATGACGGATATGCCTGAAGGCAGATGTATTGCTTCTAACAGTGCTTGAATGAGGGGACCGTGTTGGATCTTGGCACCATGAGAGGTCAAAAAACCTCGTTCTTGCCATAACATTCCGAAGTCGTGTACAACTCCGAACGCATAACGGGAATCAGTGTATATGTTGACATTTCTGTTCTTGGCTAGTATACAGGCTCGGGTCAGAGCAATAAGCTCTGCCGCTTGAGCGGACAGTGTGTCAATACGATGTGTTTCTTTTACTTCGGTTTCAGTGGTCACTGCATACGCGGCCACTAATTCTCCTGTACTTGTTCTCATACATGAACCATCCACATAAAGTGTCCGGTCTGGATTTGTCAGTGGAACATCTGTTAAGTCTCGTCGGGGCTTTGTTACTGCATTAATGATCTCTATACAATCATGCGGGGCTGGATCTGTCATAATTGAAGGTAACAGTGTTGCGGGGTTCAGAATGCTGCAGCATCTGATTTCTATGTGTGGCTGGAATAGCGTTAATTCGTAACCTGTCAGTCGTGCTATAGTCAAGTGCTGAGTCTGGGTTCTGTTTAAAAGAACCTCTACAGCATGTGGAACTTGTACTGTTAACTGATGGCCTAAAACAATTGAATCGCTCTGTCTGATTGCTAATGCTGTTGCTGCTACTGACTTTAAGCACGCAGGGAGTGCCTGGGCTACTGAATCCAATGTACTTGAAAAATAAGCGCAAGGCTTATGTGAACCTGCTTGGTCTTGAGTGAGGACAGACAATGCTGTGCCATCACGTTCTGTAACAAAAAGTGTAAACGGTTTACTGTAACATGGTGTCGCTAAAACTGGTGCTCGACATAATGCTTTCTTTAATTCCTCAAAGGCCTGTGTGTGTTCCTGGGTCCAAGGGAGGACAGTCGAAGTCGCTGCCTCCTGTGTCGTTAACTGGATGAGTGGTTTAGCTAGAAATGCATATTGAGGAATCCATTGTCTGCAGTACGAGGTGAGGCCTATGAAGGCCCGCACTTCCTTTTGTGTCTGGGGTTGTGGCATATTTACAATTAACTGAATGCGATCGGGAGTGAGCTGTCTCCCCACTTTGGACAGCAAGTGACCCAAGTACACAACTTGCTGAACACAGAATTGTAGCTTCGAAGGAGACACCTTGTGTCCCTTGTCGGCCAGGAAATGTAAAACTGTCAGTGATGCTTGTTCACATTCGGGCTCACTTCGTGCGGTGATCAGCAGATCATCGACGTATTGTAGTAAAGCGGTGTTAACTGGCATTTGAATACAATCTAGTTGACTTTTCAGTGCTTGGCTATAGATGCTGGGGCTTTCTGTGAATCCTTGAGGTGCGCGGGAAAATTTGAAACTTCGTCCATTTAAACTGAATCCGAAGAGGTATTGGCTCTCTGGATCAATAGGTACACTAAAGAAAGCGTTCTTGAGGTCAATTACAGTGAAGAACGTTGCTTCAGAATCAATAGCAGTCAATAGGGAAGAGATATCGGGGACCACAGGGTACTGTGGTACAATGCATTTATTCAGTTCTCGCAGATCAATCACCAGCCGATATACTGGCGGTGCATTGGGATCAGTACGTTTAAGAATTGGAATGATGGGTGAATTACAGATATTGGAGTCGGTCTCTACGACCACTCCTTGGGCAATGAGCTCTTCAATGATTTCCAGTAAAGCCACTACAGCATCGGGTGGTAACTTGTATTGTCTGATTCGTGGTAAAACAACTCCTGTCTTGAGTGTAACACGGTATGGTGTGATATGTATACAACCTACATCAGTTGGGCCTTTTGCCCACAAGTGATCTGGTACATTTTTCAATCTGACATCAAACTCTCGTAATACATAATGACCCTTGAAATCCCGCAGAAAGAGTCTAACTCCCTCCGGGGAACAGCATATTATAGCTCCTAGAGCCTTCAATGTTTTTATTCCTAACAGATTTTCTGGACATGATTTCGTAAGTAACAAGTCTGTAACACGTGATAACGGACCCACAGCCAGGGGGACTGGTTCTGATACTTCATTTACAATGGGCTGTCCTGAAAAACCAAGGGAAACATTCTGTGAGCCTGAGAGGGGTGCCCCTGGGACTTCGTCATGGCTTATTGTGGTGCGGCTTGCCCCTGTGTCAATTAAAAACTTTCTGTCTTTTCCCAATACTTGACTGTGTACATAAGGACCTTCTTGATCTACAGGAATTTCAATAAGAGGCAAACCCAACTCCCTCTCTAGGCTGTTTCATGCGTATCGTTGGTAATCGGGGTAAGCAGCTTGGGCATACTGGTACATCTGTTGGGAAACTTGTTGAGTCGCGGCAATGGGCTGTGGCTGTGACACTGCTACTGTCTGTGCTGTATGAGGTGAAGCATGCATAGGCTGCGTGTTCTGCATGGGCTGTACGTTCTGTGAGGTCTGTTGCTGGGCCTGATCTTGTCTTGGTGGATGCGGTCTCTCTTTAGTTTTACCTGTTGATATGTTATGTTTCAGAACTGGACATTCATGTACGTAGTGACCTGGCTGCTTGCAATAGTTGCATGTCCCTTTAACGGGAGCTGCGGTGTGACCTGTCTGGGTCGTACCCTTTCTGTGGCCGTCGGTTGGGACCGACTGGGCTACTAGCATTTTCATTTTCGTATCTTTCATACGTTTCTGTTCCTGATCCTGTTCTTCTCTAATTCTGTTCTGATGGTATTGTAACATTTGTAACATCTGTGATGGCGTATTTGCTTGCCATGTACTCTCAACCTTGTATACACGGTTTTTAACTGCTAACAGGGAATTCTCAACTAACTTTGATACGAAAAGATGCGGGTACGACTCGCTACTTGGTTTAAGACCACTATTAATAATAAAACATTTCTCGAATCTTGAATAGAAGTCACTAGTATCTTCGTCGGGTTTCTGTTTACATGCTGAGATTGCATCCCAGTCTTCCTTTCTTGTTGTCAGTAATCTTGGCAGAACCTGTACTATCAAACCTGGTAATGCTTTAGTTTTCTCCCCAAGGCCTACCCCTGGGACACGTTTGTTCTCTTCGTCTTCTATTTCTGCCCATACAATCTTTTTCTCTCCCACCTCCCATTCTTTTTCCTTGAGTTTCTCGTAGATGCCCGTGGGCAGCAGTACCTTTAACATTTTCATGATATCTTCATATGTGTAATCCCCCATCAGTAACATGTCTTTAAGCTCTCTGTGAAAACCTGCAGGGTCTTTATAATGGCACGGGACTAGTTTCTTCATTTCTAACAGCTCTAACTTAGTCAGAGGCGTGTGCACATACACACGTTTCAAGGTATGATCCTCACCCATAACTGGATGTACTTCTCGTAAGGGGTTCTGACCTTCAATGCCATGCAGACGTTCCATATGATACATTTTTCTTTCTGGGGGCGGAGCGGGAACATATTCGGAGCTTATGAAAGTGTTATATCTATGTCGTTGTTCTAGAATTATTTGTATTAACTTGGTACTTAGACCTCTCCATCTATCCATGAGTAGTGCTTCTAATGTTTCGTGTAAGGGACCTGGATCAGAATGTTGGTTTCTGTATTTCGTGAGGAGGTGCTGAATCATGTATACACCTGCTAATTTCTGCTCGTCTGGGGAAAGGTTCAGGAATGTCTGCGCTACGGTGTCATCATTGTATATATCCGGATTGTCAGTCCATAATATGGCTGACCGGGCTAGTTCTTGTTCATCCATAGAATTGAGTACATGGTACCCCATTCGTTCTCGGAGCCTTTTATCAGTCTCCTGGAACTGATGTTCAGGAGAATTCGGGTTTGTTAAGGCAGAGAGGAAAACTCTCTTGCTTTCTGGACGAATGCCTTTCCTAAGGTAAGTTCCCTTACCTACATACGCTATAGTATCTGTAGTCTTTTCTGGTTCTTCAGGTTCTTCTTCCCCCTCGGAGGAAGCCTTTTCTTTTTCGTGTATGTCTATCACTGCTTTTCTTATTTTCTTGTACATACTGGCTATGCAAGTCCCCTTGTCGTGTTTTCCTTCAGATATATTTTGACCCCACCTGTTGAGTGCATCTAATTCATCCTGATCTGTCTCAGGCCTGTCTCGTTCTCTTATTAGGCAATTTATGAAAAAACGTAGTATATATGCTTGAGTGTCAACTTTCTGATGCTCCATGGCATCCTTAATACTGTCAGGGTCTTTCCCAGTCTGAACAAACTGATATATTCTATCTAGGCGCTCCTTCATTCCTGCATATAACAGCAGGAAATCAGTAGCAGATCGTAACCGTAGTGATGCCATCATCATTCTATCGTCTTTGCCGGGTACTGGATCATATCTGCAAACTGTAAGTTGTTCTTTGAGTATGTCGAGGCGGGGTGATTTGAACGTGAAAGGACTCTGTATATCCTTAAGGTTTAATCTGTGTGTTAATGGCGGGGTCCGAAGACCCCCCATCGCACCTCCTGAGGCGGAAGCTTGAACATTTTCTCTCTGTGGCGTCTGTATCTGAACTTGAATTTGTCTTTTAGTGGGGTCAGGTAAACGTGGTTTCGGTAGATCAACTTTAGGTGCGGGAAGTGGTGGAGGTGGAGGAATGGCCGATCGAACGGGGAAACCTGGTTGCAGTTGTGGCAGAATTTGGTCTGGAGGCGGGTTGACACCCCCGTCCCCGTCAGTAGGCGGGGCGCGAACAGGCAGATTGGTGTAAGCGGGTGCTACATCCTCTAGATAGGAATTCAGGAATATGTCTTTAGTGGTCCTGTGAGTTACTTTAGTTGGAACCAATGGTGGCGGTAGATTTTTTGGTATTTCTGAAATGGCCTCAGGCGAACCCTCGGCCGCGAGATACATACCGTTTACGAGATTGTTTCGTGCACGGTCTACTTGCTCTGATTTTACTCGGATCCCTTCAGTAACTAATTCGTTTTCCTGGGCTTTATCTGATTCTTTAAGTCTGTCTTCTCTACGTAGTTCTTTTTCAGCACGCTTATGTGATTCCTTACGCCAAAACTCTATGGCGTCTTTCTGAGATTGTCTGGCTTTCTTTTTCCATAATGCTTCCTCTACCTTCATGATGCACTCGGCATCCCATGTTCCGGTAACAGGCCATCTGTGTCTTTCGTCTAGATGTTTAGTATAATCGGCCCATAAATCTAGATATAATATGGCATCTATGCCATGCTTATGGTACATAAAATTTCCAGGAGTGTCCCTAGGGGGGATAGGAATTTCTTCCTCTAGTATCCCTTTCCTAGTTCCTATCTGCTTTAACTTGTTGAAAAACGGCATCTTGTTTACTTAGTACTGAATGCTCAATCCTTGCTACTTAATACTGAATACAGCTAGTCATACAAGAACACAATAATGCACATTAAAAACAGTCACACTCATACCACGACATTAATCACATAAAAAGACATTTGAGACATATATGACTACCCCCCTATACCGGATGTACTGCTAAACAGCACAGATACACTGCTAAGAACAGTGCAAAAACTTGAAATAACGGATGTACTGCTAAACAGTACAGATACACTGTCTAAAAACAGTGCAGACCGGACTTGTGTACCCAAACCCGTCTAGATACGTCCCAGCAATGGTACTCACCGGGAAGCACGGAAACAGAAGGCCTCGGAAAACTCGACTGGACAGGACTCGACTCGACTCGACACGTGGGTACTTCGGAAAACTTCGGAAAAACTGGTGGGCCTCTTGACACCTCGGACCTTGCTTCTTTCGGCTAGGCTCTGGTCGGGATCCTCCGCACTCCTCACCGCCTCGTCTGGGTGCTGATCGCAGTCTTCGTCACCTCCGTGGGCCAGAGGGAGATACAGGAAATCCTGCCGGTACGCGTAGTTTCCTTCTAACTGATGGCAGGGGACAGAGCTTGCAACGCACCAACCGGCGCGTGGGGTGGGGGAGGGATTCCTGTTCGGGCGCCAAAATGTCGTAAATATTTAATTTACCGTCTTAATTTCTATGCAGGTAAGTACTTAATCTATAATAACTCAATCGGAAAGAAAGAAACAGAGTCCGTGGTGTTAGAGTTCTTAGGGGTTTTATTCCTTAAAAAGGAATCGTTCCGGAACTGGATATCAGGTTCCTGCAACCATAAAGGGTTCAGGAAGGGATAGAGCAATATTTTATTGACAATACATAGCTTATATACTTAATTTACACCATAGAAACCAATATAGGAGGCGTAACAGCTGAGAGAAGACAAGATAACAGCATCCACGTGTTACTAGTACGTAATCAGAAGGCGTGGACTAGGCGTGAACTAGAGGTGTGCGCTAGAAACGTCACAGGTAGGTGTCATATGGGGGTGGCACTAAACAGAAATGTTGCAATGTCAGCAGAAATCGGAGGCTTGGATGCGCGCGCAGCTGCATGACGTGTGATTGACGTGAAGCTGGAGGGTGCAGGGGGCTTGACATTTACACTGACGGAAAGAGACAGAAGTCTGGCATGTCAGATCAGCTTGTACTTCTATCATATCTGATATCTGATGTTTGGGAACCATATTATCTGAACGGAAAAGGTCTCTGGGGCAGAAGCTATTCTATACTGACTGTGAGTGCGTGTATAAGCGCCTAAGTGTCTGCATGAGAAGCGTGGGGGCATGGGCCTTCCATGGGAGCATGGTAACAGAGGCTATGAATTACTTGCACGGAGACAGGCCGGCCCTTCGGCTCTGCAGCTGGGGGATGTTTACTTAAACTAGTAGGCAGGAATGTATTTTCGAGGAGCGGAACAGATAATTTGAAGGTTGTAGTTAGTCTTGGCAGGCAGCAGGCTGAACTAAGCGCGGTGGGCCGCGCTGGAAGTAAGTCAGAGTTCACGGGTACAGAGACAGCCTGGGCTGAGGCTTTCAGAGTCAGAAGCCAGAAAAAGGCTCGATGGCAGAAATTCAGGGCCTACTTTGCCAGAGCTGAAAAACGTGTAAAGTACACTACAAAAAGACGTTGGCATAGCATACTTGGGAACGGACTATTCAACCCATTCAGGGTGGGTCTGAAAGAGGACATGTTAACGTTGGACGCAAATGTATTTGCGTCTTCATAGCTGGCACAGGAGGGAAGTTACATGCACTTTAAGCTGGTACATGGAGACGGTGGGGTACACGCTAGGGAACACAACTTGACCATAAAATTTATATTTCCTCACGTCCAAATCTTCAAATATACACAGGAGAAGACGTAAAGGATCATGTGGAACCTGGCGACCCAAGGTCTGTGTGAGCTCAGATTCCACCTCGGACCAGAATGGGTCAAGGCCTGGGCAAAACCAGACCATATGGTAGAAGTCGGCCGGAGTTTGGCCGCTATTCTGGTGAGAATTAAATACCCCAAAACTAACTTTCACATGCATTAAAAAACAAAGCAGATTAGCTAATGAAGACCCTGTGAGGAGTATTGCATCTCATTCTGTGATGTGTTTTGTGGGGTCAGTTGTGTCCTGTTCTAGTGTGAGGGGTGAGATTGACAACTAGACAAAGGACACTACCGCAGGGAGCTGTTTGCCAAGAATGTCTTATTTATGCAATAAAACTTTGCTAATAAACCAATCTGCCTGCCTGTTCATGTGGCGATGAGACGGGAGATACTTCAAACTCATCAGGACGTTCAGAGTGTCTGTTTTCTATCTTGGTGATTACTCTGTCCCGTAAGAGGGTGGGTAGGAACTTACGCCCCCCTGCAGCCCTCCCACCACCAGCCCCTCAGATGTGAGGCATTCCAGGGTGTAGTTCGCTCCATCACTGTGTTTATTAGAGTTGTGCAAGCGTTACAAGTACAATTTGCACTGTTGATGTTTCAGAAGACAACTTTTGACGTTTAATAGTGTAATTGCTTTGGGAACACCTTTGTCCCTTGGGCCTTTTCCTTCACTGAACGTATTGATTGGCTTAAAATAGTCCGATTACTCTGGACCCTGTGGCATCTGTGAGCGCACAAAGCATGCCTCTAAACTATTATATGGAAGCAACAGCACTAGTGTATGGAGTCGTGAAGCATTCTGGGGAACGCTGTGTCCCCTACAAGATCCACCCGTGGTCATCAGTGACCATGAAGCAAGGGACAGACAGATGCCTGGTGCGAGGCTCCTCTGGGGTCACTCAGACACCAGTGCCGATGTCCCACCCCTATCCCCGACAATGTTTAACATCTACGTCTCTCCTTGGGTTAGACTTATCAGGAGGCATGGATTTGCCCTGTCTCGTATGTTGATGATTCTCAGCTTGTTATCTTCAATCAGCCTGAGGCCACAGCCACCAGGTTTCATGCTTGTCTCACTGAGATCATAACCTGGATGAACCATAGCTGCCTGAAAATGAACACTGACAAAATGGAGGTGATAGAGTGTGGCCCTGGTCGCTGCGTGTGGAATGACTCCTAGTGGCCGGTTGAGGCCGGGGAAGGCCCGTGTCCTGTCCCCAAGGTCAGGAACCTCTGAGTCATCTTCGATGACCAGTTTAATTTTTCTGCCCAGGTAAACAGTCTCACTCTCTCCTGCTTCTTTTCACTAAAAACCTTGAGAAAAATCCTCCCTTTTCTCTCACAAGAATTGCAAAAGACGCTGGTGGTGGCGCTCTTCCTGTCTAAACTGGACTATTGCAATGCCCTTTTTTGGACATTGATAAGACCCAGCTGAGAAAACTGTAGTCTCTACAGAACACTGCAGCAAGATTACTTCTAAACATTCCTAAAGGACAATCAACCTCGGCAGGAATTAAGTCACTGCACTGGCTTCCCATCCAGCAGCAGGTGGAATTTAAGGCCTTATGCCTGGTGCACAAAGCACTTTATGGTGGAGGTGCTGAAGATCTCCCAAAAATGTTCCTACCTTATAATTTGTAATTGTAATTTATTTATTATGTTTTGGCTCTCAAAAGAGGGCCACATAAAATATACAATATAAAACAACAGGACAAATACAAAGAAAATCAAGCCGTTTGAGGAACAAGATTGAATCCAAAATAGACACGCACAAAATAATCTACAAAAGTTCGGACAGACAAAACATCTCCAGGTATATATTAATAAATAGCTAAAAAACCTTTAAAAAAGTTAAAAATATGGAAACAGAACATTTCGTTAGGAGGGCAATAAAGTGCGTGAAGAAAGCCATTTAAAGTGACAATGCCAAGGCGGAGACAAATAACTTTTAACCATCGGATGCGCAATTTACGGAGCATAGGGCAAATCAAAAGAACATGCATACAGTCCTGGGTGCTCAATTTACATAAATTGCACAATGCAGAGGAGCCATACCATTTGGATAACAGTAGATTTAGTGGAATTAAATCATAACGTAACAGAAACCAAAATCTACGAATACCATGCGGTAGGTTCCATATGACATAGGGTTGTGGCCGCTTCATCACATAGGAATTAAGGAGAGATTCCTCATTCCTTTTTTCACCAACTAACTTTTTATCAGAATAAAAACAAAGATCCCACGAGGCCTCCTTTAAAACGAGTTTTAACTGTAAGGGAGAATAAGAAAACAGAACGCTTTCATCTAACTTAAGAAGGGCGACAGCCCTTCTAAAGTTACTTACAAGTTTAGAAAACTCTTTAAAATTACCCAATAGTTCACTTCTGAGGAGAGCTCGCATAGTCCCTACTCCTGCTCTAGCCAAACAGGCCACCCATCTTATTATGGCACATAGACCCTGTACCCAGCTGCTCCTGAGTCCAAAGTCAAGCCTGCAAGCGGCCAGAGAGCATGCAGTATTTAAGGAAGAAAGAGATCTTAGGAGTTTCCCCTCAATCTTGTGGCAAAAGTCCCAGTTTTTCACCTCTATGAGCTCAATACCATACAAGATAGTTGCGGGGATTTTTGATCTAAAAACTTCCAGAAGACTTAAAAAGTGCCTTTTTCCCGTTGCCTGGTATAGAGAGTTTAAACCATTGCCATGGGCAAGAGCCTTGCGGGAACAATGCTCTATATGGAGCTTCTCACTCAAGCTAGTCGTGATGATTTTTCCCAGAAATGTGTAGGAATTTACCACCTCCAATCTATGGCCCCCAATAGCCCAACCATAATTTACAGAACGGCACTTCTTCTTACCGGCTATGCACATCACTTTACTTTTGGCAATGTTAATCTTCATGCAATGGTCTACAGCAAAAGCGTGAAGAGCATGTAGCCGATTTGCAAGGCCCTTGGGGGTCAAGTCGAGGATAAGGACATCATCGGCATACATCAGGCAGGATATTGGGGTCCCCCCCACCACCGGGGCAATACCCTCACTAGCGGACAATGCGGCGGGAAGGTCAGCCGTGTATAAGGAGAACAAAAGGGGAGCCAATAAACAGCCTTGTTTAAGGCCATTCAAAGATGGAATTTGTGCAGAAAGCCCCCTTTCGCCCCCCAATAAGACCCTACACCAGGTCTCTGTATGAAGAGACCGAACCAACTCCAACAGAAGGGTAGGGACACCAAGCGACGCCAATTTTCTCCACAGCGTTCCGCGATCTACTTTGTCGAACGCCGTGGAGAAATCAATAAAGGCGGCATACACTACCCCTCCTCTCACCTGGACATATTTATCTGTGACCACCTGGAGAGCGGTGAGATTGTCTAGCGTACCGTGGTCCCTGCGGAAGCCGGTCTGTTCAAACGGCAAGATATTGCCCTCCTCGACCCAATCGGAAAGGGAGCCAAGAAGACATTTCGCAAAGACCTTTCCGATGGAGTCGAGGAGCGCAATCAAGCGATAATTGCTGGGGCTATCCCTTGTACCCTTCTTGAAAATGGGGACCAAGATGCTTCCCCTCCAAGATGCAGGTACAGTTTTGGACAAAAAACAGGCTCTAAACAGGGGATACAGGATTTTACTCCACCTTAAAGGGTCTTGTTTAAGGACCGTCATGGGGAGTTCATCCGGGCCCATTGCCCCAGAAGGACGCATATTTTTTATTGCCATCTCAATTTCTTTTTCTGTGGGGTAATTGACAGGACCTTCAGGTGCAGCATTTATGAGAATATCATCACCTGGAATCCCGTTCCCTGCATAGAGATCGCGGATATAAGAAGTCCATATCTCTTCCGCTATAGGGATGGGGGAGGGACTTCGTCGCGTACCACACCCCTTCCCGATTATTGCCCAAAACTCTCTAATTCTACCATGGACGACAGATTCCCTCAGATTAATCCAAACATTGTCCTCCCTTTCCTTTTTAATTTTTTGCTTAAGTCTACATCTCTTTCTTCTTAACCTTGCAATTTCTTTTCCACGTTCCAAGACTCTATCTAAATATTGTTCACGGACTAGTTTATTTATTTCCCTATTCAAGGTGCGCAATATACTAGGGACCACTTCCCCTTTTCTAGGGGGTACAGTTTTTTTTGCGTAAACTGTAATATTTCGCATAAATTCTTCAAAATAAACTAATTCGTTCCCATTCCACTCATTTATTACCATTAGGGTGTCAGAGAGGAAGTCCTGTACCCCATTAAGAGCGGAAGGATTCCAAAAACACCTTCCAGAGGAAGCATGGAAGGTAGCGTCACTGGCATTAAGCGACCAAGACGCAGTGGTCGTGGAATTTAAGGACATAGTTAAGAGCAGCATACTATGGTCGCTAAGGGATGTGGGTATAATCTTAAGGTCCTGAATGTACGGAAACAAACCATAATCTGCAATTGCATAGTCCAAGATAGACGACCCAAAAGGGGATTTATGAGTAAATTTAGCAGGCACGTCAGACGGAAATCTTCCATTTAAAATAAGGCCGTCAACGGCCGCTAGTTCTTTTAGCAAAATCTTCCCTCTTTTGTTTGTCACTAGGTTATCAGGAAAAAGCGTTTGGGGGACAAAATGCACCTCTTCCTTAACTTTATTCCTGAAGAGTTTCAGACTGGCATTGGAGATTTTACAGTTCAAGTCTCCTACAAGCAAGATTTCCGGAGGAGATGGGACATTTTTGATCTGTTCGATATATCGAAAAACCTGCTGCAGACTAACGTTAAAACACTCCTCTGGGGGTATATACACATTAAGAATTACGATAGGAGACTTTATACCATTATAAAACAGATTTTCTATGGTTATAGCGTGGAAAAGTTTACTTGGATCGATATAGTGGGAGAATCTCCATTGCAATTTATTTGACAGTAGGCAAGCAATCCCCCCCCTGGCATGACCTTTCTTGGAAGGAGCGGCAGGCACTTCCAGGACATAAAAATCCTTTAATGGCGCTAACATATTAATGCACCAAGTTTCCTGAATACACATTACATTAGCACCCAGGGAAAATAAGAAGGCAAATTTCTCTGGGCTACTGTGGATCCCAGCCGCATTCCAGGAGATTATTTTTAATGAGGTGTTAAAGATGATGGAACAATTTGGGGTTATCCTTCGTTTTTGTAGATAGGGCACTATGGAGCCAATTCCACCGGTTATTATCCTCTATAAGAGAGGAATTTTGAGTTAGCAGGAGTGGCTTCACGTGCGAGACTGAACGTTTTCCCCTGGAGACCCAAATTTTTAGGTCTCTAAGAGGAGAGGCTACCCCATTTTGCTCATCACCCCCAAACACCTTTTCAAACAAAGGATTTGTGTTGCCAGGGTTAGAAATAGGGAGGATGTCAATACCTATACGTTGAAAGTTCTCAGCTTGCTCTAGTATCAAATTTACTATAATAGGAGAATAGAATTTCACCCTTATACTCAATACCCTAGCTTCACCCAACAGAGATACCAACTCAATGTCCCTAGATTGAATATGGTAGAGACTTTCAATCTCGCTAAAACGTTTGAGGAGCCAGGCTCTGTTTAACAATAGATCAGTATCAAATAAAGGTAAAAAGTCTAACACAAGCACGTCTACAGGAGCCTTAGAGTTTTTTTGAGGCTGTACAGGAAGGCAACGATCTTCAGGCTCTAGAGCTACGGTGAAAGGAGGGGCCAAAGGGTTAAGGACCCCAGATGGATATAAGATTGGAGCTCCTGTCGCAGACCGTGAAGAAGAACATGGAAGAGAACCCCCCATTTGAGGTATAACTTCCAGAGGCGTTGGGGTCGCTTTCCCCCTTTAAAGAGGTCGCGGTGGATAAGTTCAATTCCATGTCTACTTTTAAGGAGGTAGAGGAGGGATCCACATCAATTTCCTCGTTCTCCCTTGCCACTGAAGTATTTTGGAAAATTATCCGACGCTGCTTTTTCTTCCTGTATTTTCGGATTGGTTTCCTTTTGTTCCCTTTATTATTTTTATGTTTACCATTTTTTACCTTTACCTCCTGTTTATCGTCCGGGGGATCTTTTCCGTTCTCAGACATGAAAATAGGAAATAACTCCTGGACCACTTTGGGACCAGGCAAAGATTTGTCTTCTTCCACGATCTCCAGAACTGAGTTCTTAATACAGTTGGGGACTGCAGTTAATGGCATAGCGCTGTGTGATTCCAAAACAGCTGTTGCAACCTTCATATCAAACTCCCCTCTGGGTTCACTTATTTGCCCCTTAGGCAAGCTGTGTTCAGTTCTAGAGGGGGAAACACTCCTCATATCTGGCGACTTTTGCAGCAGTGTCTTTAGTATTTGGGTGACTGATTCCAAGATACAGTCCGAGCTGCCTACAAATTTCCCCAAAAGAAATAAGATTGAGGCTAAGAGTTGTTCCAGAGCGATCATAGACTCTGAAATTGGTTTTTCACATGCTGCCACTGGGCGATGGATACCAGAAAAATTAAGATCAGGGCTCCTGGAAACACTTAACAGGTGAGACATTTCCTGATCATTTAACGAAGGGGTGCTACTATACAACAGTAACCCAGATGGGGTAGCACCCCCCGAGGACTTAAACTGATCCAGAGTCTCCACTTTAGCTGTGCTTACATAGCGTCCACAGAGTTCCAGGTCGATAGATAATGCAGACAAGTCGCCCCCCGGCCTATCATTCAGAGGAGTTTGAGGCATAGGGGGTAGGTTCACAGGTTCACCTACGGCCACCACCTTCCCTTCAGATAAATCCGGAGAGGGAGACCCCGCAGCCACTGTTTGTAAGACCGCGGGCTGCGCAGGAGGAGGTCGAGGGTCTGTAATACCTGGCGTATGAGCGTCCTGGATTTTGGTCCTAGAAGCTTCTGTAACAGCAAATTTAGATTTTTTTGCAGAGGATAGGTCCCAAAATTCAAAGAGTTGGCATTGACCCTTCAACGGGGGATTGTTCACAGATTTATTTCTTTTGCGGGTAATGACAGATTTGGTGCCAGATTTTTCTCCCACTACCCTTCCTGAGCGGAACATTTTTGACATCTTCAGTATGGTTTTTCCACGAATTAAAGTGTATCAAAGTGGGGGCGCTAGAGGGCGCACAAGTGGAATGGCTGCCTAGTCGTGCAGCTCCCGCTCCTTGGAAGAATATCCTTACATTATCCTCCGCCACAGGGTGAGAAACCATTAGATACACCCCCCATTTGCTGTAGGGGGGTGCCCTCAACACTCGACCTGACTTTGGTGCCGCTGCGTGGTCCGGAATCGGCAGCAGCACTGATCAAAGCTTTGCCGCCAGCACGCGTGGAGCCCGTGAACAGAGGAGCCCGGCTGCGCTGGACAACGCGACTCCGAGGCAGGCCACAAAGAGATAGGCCACAGCGAAGGTTCGGGGGCTTGCGCGATATCGGCGGAGCTCCTGGAAGCCGGAGTGCGAGACCATTATCCTCAGCAACGCTTCGCCCCCGGACGAGGAAACTACTTAAGACTGCCTGGCAGTAAGTCGGACGCTGTGCGGTAGGAGCTGGCCCGAGGCGGCGTGTGAAGCCAGGTTCAAGCGGCCCCCGCCACGTAACAGTGCGAGGTGAGCAGCGCCCGTTCCGGGCGGAGACTACCGCTTTTGCGATCCCTACCTGCCGTGAGGGGGGCGGGCACGGGTTCTTCGTCAGCCCACTGTATTACAAGACTCCTTACGGCCCTATAATCACATGCGCCGCCTACAGAGTTAGATCCCTGGGCAGACACTCGGGGTTGCATCACCCTGCACCGGAGGGCTGTGGGGCCTGAAGTGATTGACGCATGAGCTGCGGTGAGATCCTTGTCACTGTGACACCCCGCAATTTGCCATAATCGGGCAGCCTGTGCATCCACCTTTATTAAACGGGGCTGAATCCACGGCCTGCTGTCCTCGCAAGACGGGTGTTGCCTTGCCACAGCTACCACTTAGCCCTGCACCCCATTTCCACCAGAGGAGCTGGAAGCGCGTGGAGTGGCAGATGCACCCAGCGCGCTGAACACTGTACATTGGAGGCACCTAGTTCATCTCGTGCTGGGGGGGGACGCTACCTGCATACCCATACGTCCCTTGCTGAGATCTTATTGTTATCCCTTCGGCGGTCACCTGAGCACACGACAGCGGTCGGACACTAGGCGGCTGGAAGATTGCGCCCGGCCACCATCATGGTGCGGCCTGAAAATCGCCAAACGAAATTGAGCTTTGATGGCGCAAAGAAGAACTCGAAATTGGGGCCTACTGACCCTGGGCCAAGCGATGCGGCGTCGAAGACCGTTGTTACTCCTACTAAGGAACTTGACCTGCATAGCCTGTTCATGGAGATGAGACAGGGGTTTGCCACTGTGGTGGAAAAGGTCGACGGTGTCACTGCCAGGCTAGATGCCCTGGTTCACAAAGTGGATCGTCACGAGGAGCGGCTAACGGCTACGGAACAACGCATATCCGATAATGATGATATCACCTCGACTCACACCACGCAATTGGCCAGGATGGACAACCTACTCAGAGTCATAGCGGCCAAGAACGAGGATTTGGAAGCCCGCAGCCGACGCAACAACATACGCGTCACGGGCATTCCGGAATCCACAGACACGGGCAGGATGGAGTTATATATCGAAAAACTACTCAAAAGCTCGATCGGAGAGGACGCCTTTTCACCTCAATTTATCATCGAGAGAGCGCATCGATCGTTGGCACCTGTTCCTAAGCCCGGACTGCCGCCTAGGCCAATCATTGCTAAATTGCTTAATTATCGTGATCGTGATGTCGCGCTGAGGGCGGCCCGATCTCAGCAAACCCTGCAGTACAATGGCATTAGCTTCTCCATATATCCGGACTTTACCCCTTTGGTGCAGGAGGAGAGACGCAAGTTCATCCCTGTGAAAAAGAAACTGCGTGAGGCTCAATTGGACTATGCTCTACTATACCCGGCAAAGTTGCGGATCACGCACCAGGGAAAACAGCGTTTCTTCACTAACCCTCAAAAAGTGGAGGACTTCCTTAAGTCGGTCCGTAAGGCACGTAGGGAGGAGCGCAACGAGGCAGCAGAACTAGAGGACGAAGACCCATCTTCGGCAGCGGACGGACACTGAACGCCTGCATCTACTGACCTGTGTGCTTCACCTGCATGGATGTATACAGACTCTGACTTCGTGTGCACAACAAGAGACGACCATACGCAGCGGGACCACGCTACCTCATCACTCCTGTGGTAATGTAATCCAAGGACCACTCTCCTGACCCTCCCTCCACCAAGGGCGGTACAGGCTCGGAGGCCGGGGGCGGGTGAAGTGGCTGTGCGTACTTTATGCTATATCCCTACAGGGTGTTCCCCATGCGACTTTTTCTATTGTTGATGTTGTTACAGGATTTGGGGGGGAGGAGAAGGGGGGAGGAACGACGGGTGGGGAAAGGTGGCTACTGGCATGATTGGGATGCTGGGGTGGGAGGAGGGAGGGATCTGTTCCGGGAGGGGCACCTATTGCTCGGACTGTTGGCTCGACTTATGCACTGTCATGTTTACCTATATCGACTGTTTAGAGTGGGCTTAAATTCATCGTACAGGCTAGGATTGATTACATTACACAACTGTTCTTTATGGCTGCTCTGAACGCTAGCACACAATTGAATTGCTTGTCATGGAATGTTCGAGGACTTAATGACGCTAAAAAATGTCGCAATGTTGTCGCCTATCTTAATAGGCACCATGTCCAAGTGGCCATGTTGCAGGAAACCCATCTGTCACCGCAGGGAGGGAACACCTTTGCAAATAGGTGGGCTGGAACCCGCGCCTTCTCCTCTTATTCCACCTATGCGAGAGGTGTCATCATCCTTATTGCTCGTGGTGTGCCGTTCCATAAATGCGGTGATCTGGTAGATAGAGAGGGGCGCTTTGTCCTTTTGTGGGGCAGACTGGGCCGGGACACTTACACATTTGTCGTCAGCTATGCTCCCAACGTAGACACACCCGCTTTCTTTACCACGTTATGGGGCAAAATCATGGATGTTGGATCTCGTCACGTTGTCTGGGGTGGGGACTTTAATTTGGCGCTGATACCACATCTAGATAGGGCTGACGGAGTGTGCAATTATAAACCCAGGGCACGCGAGGCACTTGAGGGAAGGATTTCAGAGGGCAACCTTGTGGACGTATGGAGGCACTTACATCCCCATGGGAGGGAAGGCACTCACTTTACCTCACACACAGGAACATGGGCGCGACTGGACTATTTTCTTCTTACCCGGGGGGTTGCCACGGAGGTCTTGGGGGTGAAACACTTGCCGAGAACGTACTCTGATCACAGTCCCGTGCTGCTACACCTTCGCGTTCCCGGGTGGGATAGACCTAGACCACAATGGAGACTACGGCCTGAGATCCTTCTGGATAGTCTCTTCCGAATCGAGCTGGGTGAGGAGATAGCTGCGTTTTTCCCTAGAAACAAGGGGTCAGTGGATTCGGTTGAACACATATGGGAGGCTTTCAAGGTGACCATTAGAGGATACTGCATCTCCAAAAGCTTTGGGGTCCTGCGAGATATTCAAAACACTATTCACACACTGGAAAGGGAGCTGCGCACATTAGAACTCCGTATGGTGACAGACGATGGCTCTGACGTACAGGCTGCTTTTAGGGAAGCGTTATCTAAGTATGAAGAGGAGGCTGCCAGGGAGGCTAAGTTCCGTGGGAAACACTGGCAGGCCAGGAAATACTGCGAGGGGGACAGGCCAGGGAAAGTCCTCGCGACTCTCACAAGGGCCCCACGCGAACGCAATACCATACTGGAACTTACAGACACACATGGGACCACGGTCAGGGACTCGGACGAGCTCCTCACTGCCTTTACATCTCACTACCACACGCTCTATACTTCCGATACGGTGTCCGGTACACCTTATGCTGATTATCTGAAAGATGTGGCGCTCTGTTGGCTCAGCGATGGGGATAGGGCGTTTTTAGCGGCCCCCTTTGAGCTGGATGAAATTCGAGAGGCCATTATGTCCCTTAAGAACGGCAAGGCTCCTGGCCTCGATGGCCTTCCTGCTGAATTTTATAAAGCATACATAGATATTATGGCTCCTGTCCTCCGCGAAATTTACGAGGAATCGATGGGCGACGGTGTACTCCCTAGCTCTATGCGAGAAGTGGTTATCACTTCCCTCTTGAAGCCCGATAAGGATCCCAGCTCCTGCACCTCTTACCGCCCGCTTTCCCTCCTGAATTGCGATGTCAAGATACTCGCTAAGGTCCTGGCTACCCGTTTGTCACTACTCATGACCAGGATCGTATTGCCCGATCAATCAGGGTTCGTGGCGGGACGCTCTACTTCACATAACCTCCGCACACTTTTCTCCCTACTCCGCACAGTACACCCCGACATGCCGGTGGCAGCCATCTTCCTTGATGCATCCAAGGCATTCGACTCGGTCGAATGGCCTTATTTATTTTCTGTGTTGGCCAGTATGGGGTTCCCGAAGCTCTTCATATCTTGGGTCCGCCTGCTCTATACACGACCCACCGCAAGAGTGCTCGTCAACGGTCGCCTTTCGCGCCCTATTGACATCACTAGAGGCACACGCCAGGGATGCCCCCTATCTCCCCTTTTGTTTGCTGTGGCTGTTGAACCGCTTGCCTGTCGCCTACGCCAATTGCATCGGGAGGGGGCGGTACAATGCTTACAGCGGCAAATTGATGTGTCCCTCTATGCTGACGACATTACGCTCTATGTTAAAAACCCTGAAGTGCACCTTAACCCTCTACTCCGAGAGTTTGTTGTGTTTGGCGGAATGTCAGGTATACACATTAATTGGTCCAAGTCGCAGTTTTTCCCCCTGACGGAGGCGATTACCGATTTCCCCCTTGATTACCCGTTGGAATGGTGTCGGACCGATCTTCGATACTTGGGGATACAAATTTCCCGAGATAGGAGTGAAACACTGCGATCCAATTACGGTGTCGCAATCACTAAATTAACTACCACAATAGACCGTTGGATAACCCTGCCGCTATCCATGGCCGGTAGGGCGTCCCTCATAAAAATGGTGATCCTCCCCCGCTTCCTCTATCTCTTCCTTAACATCCCCTATTTCCCTGGCGCCTATTTCTTTAAAACGCTGAAGACGGAGTTGCGTCGATTATTTTGGGGCGGTAAGACTCCGAGGTTGAAATGGTCCACGCTCACCCTTCCATATGACTGGGGAGGCTTCGATGTCCCTGACTTCGAAGCATACTATCAGTGTGCACAGGCACAATTCGCCTACCACTGGTTGGCCCCTACCCCCTTTATGCCTCACGTTGCGGTGGAAGATTGGATTGTACACCCAATTCCGCTTAATGGACTGATCCACTGCCCAGAAACATCCATACCTACGTCGAACACCTCAGTATCATGCACGCTAGACGCATGGCGTCGCATTGCCAAGAGACTGTCCTGCCGCCTGCCATATTCCCCTAAGCTACCGCTGACTTTTCATCCGGATCTCGCTCTGTTGCAGGAACAGGGTTTCCGTACGTTATGTGCGAAGGTACGAGTTGCTTGCTGGGGTGACTTGTTCTCGGGCGGTCAGTTTAAGACTGCAGACCTGTTCTTCGCATCTCATAGCCGCACCCCGCTTGAAATCTTCTATTACATGCGTTTGCGTGCGGGGATGAGAGTCATCCTGCCTGATTTCCCTGATGAACCTGCACTCCTTCCTCCGCTTCATCTTTTACTCTGCTCACAGAACGGGACACATCTGGTCTCTGCCCTTTACCGCCAGCTTAGGGCTGCGGCTCCGATGCCTGAGGGTGGTGCCAGAGGACGTTGGAATGCTGAGCTAACTGCTGACATCACTGATGACCAGTGGCAGTATTGCTGTACCCTCACGTCTCGCGTCTCCGCAAGTAGTAGACTAAAAATCATACATTACAAATTCCTGCAGCGGATGTATTATACACCAGTGCGGAAATACAGATACGGCCTAGCGGACGACGATTGCTGCGGGCGTTGTCATGCTGAGCACGCAGACTTCCTGCACTTGGCGTGGGGATGCCCTCCAGTACTGCGATACTGGCAACAGGTAATGGACGCCCTCACGGCAATGACGAAGTGCGAAGTGCCTATAGATCCATTGATAGCGCTCCTTGGGCATACTCCGAATATTCCTAAATCTTGTCGAAAATTTGTAGATACTGCACTACTCTTGGCTAAGAGGCGGGTGGCGTGCAGATGGGGTCGAGGCAGGGCACCCAAATTCAAGGATTGGCTAGAAGACTTGACATATTGTCAGGAACAACATACTACCTTTGCTGAACTGCTACCGCTGATGAGTCGGCCTACAGATATCTGGGAGCCCCTAATGAGCTATTTACTCGCGCAGACGGATATTGATGATGCACCCGATGGGGACCACACTAGCAGTTAGCAACACTACAGGGACTTACAGTGGGATCATAATTCACGTTATCACTTACGCATTCCATCTCCATTCAGCTGGTGGGAGTCTCCCTGTCCCCATATCCTGGATCCTTGACCTATACTGCGCGCCCCATATTTTGTTCATAATCATAGACCTCTCTCTAGGAGATGCTTGCTCCCTTGCTCTGCCCAGAAGATCCCCCATACCGCCCGAGAAGTTTACACACCCCCTCTATGCCCGATGACACTCTGTAACGCCATACATGTTGTCTACTATAGCGTTGATAATATGCCACCAAGATTTTTAATCTGTGATACTTACGATGTATCTTGTTTCTTTGCCTCATTATATAGCCCTACTAGCCTGGGCCTCTATGTTCGAGCATGTTCGTAACGCCTCTTAGTTTGTTAAAAGTTGGGGAGTTTTCTCAATCTAAAAAACAACTGAAAACACTGTTCTGCTGCAGCACATCCTAAGATGCCTGGCAATACCGGACGCGCTACTACTTCTACCTGACCCTATGCTACGCTGCCGGGCCTCAGGGATGCCGGCCTCAAGGCTGTGTTATAACTAATTAGGACGCTGCCGGCCTCCGGGTTGTAGGCGCAAGAAGCTGTGTATTGTTTCTTCTATGCAATAAAGCAGTTTGAACACCAAAAAAAAAAAGTGTATCAAAGTGGTCAACCTCCAGAGGAATGAATACAAGAAATGTTTAAGATTTCATAAAAAAGTAAAAAATATGTAATCCTGAAGAGGCGACAATCGCTGTCCGGTAATAGTAATAGGAAGAGAGATGTCTATAAATGGATCATCCTCAATCAGGCAAACTCATTAGCAAAAGCAAATGTGATAAACGAAAATAACCAGGCCCAGCCCAGCCTACCTCGGCCACTGAGGGCCACAGAGGGCCCGCCCTTTGCCCGGGCTTCGCTCCGGGCGTCCCGCGAGACGGGGATGTCGCCGTATTTCTACGCCTCCTGGCGCGAAACTGACGCGGCAAATGCCGCTGGGGCAGCTGGGGTTTGTAGTTCTATTAGCCCTGCTCCGCGCTCCGCTCGGTGTTGGAGGCTTCCCAGAGCAGGTCCGGTGAGCGGGAGGCGGGCGGGCGGGCAGAAACGCTGGTAAGAGAGCCCCTGCTGCAGCGTGCAATGGCAGTAGCGTTACAGGCTTGAATTCCACAAGAGACACCCCCTCGACCGGGATGTCGCCGTATTTCTACGCCACCTGGCGCGAAACTGACGCGGCAAATGCCGCTGGGGCAGCTGGGGTTTGTAGTTCTATTAGCCCTGCTCCGCGCTCCGCTCGGTGTTGGAGGCTTCCCAGAGCAGGTCCGGTGAGCGGGAGGCGGGCGGGCGGGCAGAAACGCTGGTAAGAGAGCCCCTGCTGCAGCGTGTAATGGCAGTAGCGTTACAGTCTTGAATTCCACAAGAGACACACGTACCTTATACCCCCCAAGTGCCCTTAAATCTGCTAATTTGGGCCTTATCCAGATTGCTAAAATTAGACGGGCAAGATGGGCTGGCAGGACTTTTCAAGTTGTGCATCAAAGTTATGGAACAAAATGCCTATGGCCATGAGATTTCAATCTAATCAGCAGGTCTTTAGGAAGGACTTGAAAACATGGCTGTTCAATTCCACATAGTCCCCCGGTAACACAGGCCATACTTCCTTTCTACATACACTAGCGCCAAGACGCCACGGCAATCGAGCGCTCTATAAACATATATCCTATCCTATCCTATTTGTTCAAGTGCTGGAGCTTGCTGTGGCTGGTAGCAAGCCCTGGATCTGCAGTGACATGTGTGGGTCTCTAGGAATGAACTAAGTCGCAATGGTGGCACGTATGTGTGTGCAATGATGAGACGCACTGGGTGCAAAGTGAATGATGAGACTAGGAATTGGGGGCCTCAGCTGAAGCTGTGATACTGGTTTATTGTCAAGAGCAAGTCAGCGGGTCACAAGATTGTTACAGCTGCGTTGGCACATTTACGGCATATCAGCCAGGCATAAAACTTTATTCGGCTTACATAGGCTCTAAAAGTACAAGTTACTAGCATAGTAGACTCAAAATTCATTTACTAAAACACAGTGATTTTTTGGCGCCAGATGTTTGTCCCGCGCAGTAAAATCAGTGCGAACAGCACCACGCACAGTGCAAGAGGGCGCTGCATCTTTCCGCCGCTTGAGTAGAAGTTCTACTAGAGCGGCAGCTTCCTCAGTGCGAATGGAAGGTTTCTCAACATGAGTGCGAGTGCCCATCCCCGGGCAGCCGCGTTGAGAAATCTGGCTGGTAGATGGTCTAGTGCTGGATTTTCCTTGCTCACGCTCTTCAATTTAACATTGGTGAGCACAAGCAAGGAAATGTTTTTCTGAACTCCGAGTGCTCTGCGGAGTATGGAAAGACTCCACAAAGTCTACGAACGGGTTGAGTTCACCGCCCAGACCTAATGTTTATGTATCTGTATATAAGTGTTGAGAGAAATTTTATTTGATCTATCACGTCAACAATTAAAAAATTTATTAAGCACATATTGGTGGGAATAATGCTTCTTTTTCTATTACTGAATTTGCACAGCAACCAATCAACAGTACACTTAAAAACTACATTTCCCATGATGTCAGTAACCACAGTCCACAAATCATTGCCCATTATGCTCAGGTATGGCCAGCACCATCTTACTGCCTCGTATTTGAGTATGCTCAGTTTTAAACAGTTCAACCACAATATCGGGTCCTAGATGGGATTACCTTCTTTGTCTAACCTGGAACACTGCAATAGTTGTATAAACGCCACTCAGCTGAAGACCTGTAAAGCTCCAACTTGAAATCTGTTACCTTGTCTAGTATCCAGGTGTCTTGAGACAACATGTCCCAGTTGTTAAAGAAATACCTCACTTTTCCCCCCACCCAAATGTTATTTGACATGGAATGATCTATACCCTGAAAAATAAGCATGGAGGGATGTCTCGCTCTGGACGGTCCCCCCTTAATTGAATTATTGTAGTCCTTCTCAGTGGTAAGGGCATCAGGGGCCGAGAACCCTAGTACTTGTCAGCTACTCTCTGTAGACACATAGTTTTACTCTTGCTGATGCAAACTCTGGCCTCATTTCCAAGAGTCCTGCCCAGCTGGAGCGTCACGTTTTTTTAAAGCTCGGGTGGTGCCGGCCTCTGAATCACATCTACAAGGCGACGCAAAGCGCTTCAAAGATATGGAGTGAGGCTAGGCAGCTCAAAGCTCTGCGTTGGCTTACTCTGCATCAAGGAGGCGTTCCATGGGTGTTGCTGTGGGTTTTTCCACGAAACACCCATTTATTTTGACACCGCCCCAGATTTAGACACTCAAGCAAACCTGGGGCAGCGGTAAAACCTTACACCTCCCCAAAGCGGCATAATGAGGAGAAATGTTTTAATTTCTCCTCTTTTATTCCTCTTTCCCTGTGTGCCACGTTCTTCAGCAGACATAGACCCGAGTGCACCATGGTGCAAGGGTGTCTGTGTTGGCGCTCGGCTGCAAAATGTGCGCCTGAAAGGCCAGTAATGCACTGTGTCCTGTATGGTGCATTCCTGCCCTTTCGATTGGCGCAGAGCAGGGCACCAAAAAAGACTCGCAATGCTGCTGTATGCCAATTCTTGGTAAATGAGGCCCTCCGTGTTCCCCGATCAGTGTATGAGGTGGTATTGAACGTGTCTTGTTGGTCTAATTATCACAGCTCGGCCATGGGCTTATCGCTCGTGCAAAGTGGAGTGGGCACACTGGGGCGCGTGCATCAAAGCAGGCAGTAGAGGGCCACGCTCCTCCGATCAGAGAGGGCACACTGGGGCGCGTGCATCAAAGCAGGCAGTAGAGGGTGCGCTCCTCCGATCAGAGAGGGCACACTGGAGCGCATACATCAAAGCAGGCAGTAGAGGGTGCGCTCCTCCGATCAGAGAGGGCACACTGGGGCGCGTGCATCAAAGCAGGCAGTAGAGGGCTGCGCTCCTCCGATCAGAGAGGGCACACTGGAGCACGTGCATCAAAGCAGGCAGTAGAGGGTACGCTCCTCCGATCAGAGAGGGTGCAGTCTGACCCAAATCTACTGCTCCACAGATGAAAACGCTGTGACAATTACCCACCTATTGCATCACTCGGCAGACAAGTGTAGCAGCTTCTCTTTCAATTACATTAACAATCAAATAAAAGAATCAATCAAGAAGCAAATACACCGTACATAAGCGTATATAAGAAGATCTGACCACAAACAGATATATGAATGATAACTGTGGGAAACTGGCTCTTTATAAAGAAAACCAAAAAGAGGTATACTGTGCATGGAGCACAGGGGTTCCCTAATGAGTGGACGGGGTTTGCTTTAGCAATCTCAAGGTGCTCTTCTAGGGAGTAGTGAGGTCGAACAGCCTTAGGCTTAGCAGAGAGGAGTGTCAGACATCTGCGTTACATGCACAGAGTCAATAAATGGTACACACGACTCAATAAGGAGATATATTTCATAAGCGTCAATGCTATCCTATGGAAGAAAAACAAATGCTGCATACAAAGTCTTTACAGCAACTCACCTGATCACTCTCTTGGTCTTAAGGTGAGTATGGGGCAAGGTCCAAGGCAGCACCAACAGGTCACCCTCAGGGGCACTAGGGCGGCTGGGTGCAGTGGTGCAATTCAGCATCTGGTGCCCAATGTTAATCTACGGGGATCGGTCTGGTTGCAAAAAGGCTTCGGGTTTGGACTGGGAGGCCAGTCAGTCTGAATCAGCAGGTGGACCCCGCTCTTATGATGCTCAGGGACACCTTTGGTCCTCTTTGCCAACGGTGCATGCCATGTTGGGTTTTTGGTGTCCGGAGTCCTCTCAGTCCTGTTTGGCTGCCTGCAGGCTGCAGGGAAGCAGCTCTGCTGCTCCATGGGCGATCCTGGTTTGTGGGTGAAGTGCTGGCACTTCTCTCAGGCTTCTGCAGACACAGCAGCTGCAGAACAAGTGGTCTTTGTCGCAGTTGTCCAGGACAGCAATCCGGTTGGCACCAAGTCGGTTAGTGTCTTCTGTTCCTTCTTGCGAATCTTCACAACCGTCTTCTTGTTTCAGGTCATCAGGATCTGATTTCATGGTGCCAGGGGCTCCCCTAAATACTAGATTCAGGGGAGTGATGGGTAGTAGCCAAAGAGTCCTGAGAGAAGTGGGCATAACTCTGTCCCAGAGTTCCTAATTCTGTCATCACAAAGATGACTCTGAGATTTCACGTTCACTCAGGTAGCCCATCTTAGGGGTGGAACTATCCTGAAGGTGAACACACCTGTCTGACTACTAATGTTCCCACCTTGTCCAGGCGCCGAGCAGACCCTGGCCAAGGGGGATCAGCATCCTCTCCTGGGAGCGAAGCCAGGTTCCCAGAGGCGGTGGGCTCTTTGAAGCTTCCTGCCTTGGAATGCTAATTCACAAGTCATCCTGTGGGAGGGGTTGTAAACACCCTCTGCCTGAGCGGGCTTTGTTTCAGTCCTACTGAGAGAAAGGCCGTCACTCTTGGGTGCCAGAACCTTGTCTGCGGTGGCAGGCTGGCTAGGACCAGTCAGCGTAGCACACTAGTAGTTGGTAGGTTTTCTAAGGTGCCCTCCGGGTGCATGTATTAATAAATCGCCACTGGAATCAGCGTGGGCGTATTAATACGAGATGTTTGATACCCTCATGTAGTTGGGGAACTCGTTTTCACCAGTGTTCTGCACATGCACTTAAAACGGCTTCCCTGTTTGCTTTTACAGGCGGTAATGGAACTGACAAACACAGTGCCATATCTGCTCATACAGATATGTCCACACATGTAGCATAGTGCTCCCTGCCTTAGGGCTGTAAGTCCTGCTGTAGGGGTGACTTACCTACACTGCATGCAGTGTATGCTGGCATGGCACACAGGGAGGTGAGCGATGTGGTGTTTTCACTTTTGTCTGCACCAAGACCTGCAGCCTGCAGTGGCAGTGCGTATGTTTTTGCTGAGGGGTCCCTTAGGGTGGCACAATATATGCTGCAGCCCTTAGGTACCCTCTTTAGCCTCCTTGCCCTAGGTACCTGGGGCACCATTTACTAAGGACTTACAGAGGGTGCTAAAGGTATTGCCATTTGTGGAAACAATTGAACAGTTTTGGGAAAGGGATCTGGCAATGGGAACCTGGTTAGCAGGAACCCAATGCACTTCCAGTCAAAATCGCATCAAATACTAGATGAAGTAGGGGTGACCATGTCAAAAAGGGGTGCAGTCCTACAATAACGTCTGCACTCAAATACTTCCGCATTTATTTTGTCTGCTGAGCAGCAAAAAAGAGGCCGTGAAGATGGCGCTAGCCATATTTAAGGAGAATAAAGGGCAGTGATTGGTGGCTGTGGTTTCTGATATATAGTATATAAATCTGGCTTTTGAGATTACTGCATTATGATTGGCAGCCGTGAAAATTCAGTAAAAAAAAAAGAAAAAGATCAATCAATCAATCAATCAGAATACTTGTAAAGCGCACTACTTACCCGTGAGGGCCTCAAGGCGCTGAGGGGTGAAGAGCCAGGTCTTGAGGAGCTTTCTGAAGGTGAGCAGGTCTTGGGTCTGCCGCAGATGGGCCGGGAGGGTGTTCCAGGTCTTGGCGGCGAGGAAGGAGAAGGATCTGCCACCAGAAGTTGTTTGTTGGAGGCAGGGGGACGGCGGCGAGGGCGAGGCTGGCAGAGCAGAGCTGGCGGGTGGGGGTATAGAAGCTGCGTGTGCTGTTCAGGTAGGCTAGTCTGGTGTTGTAAAGTGCTTTGTGTGCGTGGGTGAGGAGCTTGAAGGTGATATTTTTTTGTCGACGGGGAAACAGTGCAGGTTTCATAGGTGGGGGATGATGTGGCTGCGACGAGGGATTTTGAGGATCAGGCGGGCGATTGCGTTTTGGATGCGTTGCAGTCGTTGTAGGTGTTTGGCCGGATTCCTGCGTAGAGTGCGTTGCCGTAGTCTAACCTGCTGCTGAAGAGGGCTTGGGTCACTGTTCTGGTTTCGGACGGGATGCACTTGTAGATCCTGCGAAGCATGTGGAGGGTGTTGTAGCAGGAGGAGGAGATGGCGTTGACGGTGCACAGACAAAATATCGACTCCAAAATATCGAATGGACAAAATATCGAGTTAAAAATATCGATAATAATAAAATATCGATCACAAAAATATCGTTGGTCAAAATATCGATTAAAATAATGTTAAAAAAATATCGAGTACAAAAATATCGACAAAATATATATAAATAGTCAAAGTAAAAAATTTCAATAATATGTAGAAAAAAGGTTAAAAAATAACAATTTTTTATTAATAGTAATATAAATTGTAGTTAATGTTTAGTAGCGGGATGTTGGGTTAATAGGGGATAAGGGTGGGGAGTAATTTAATAATAATTAATTAATTAATATATGTTTGTAATTTTTTTAATTATTAATTAATTGGTAATTAATTAATATTAATTAGTTAATTAATTAATATAATTTTGTACATATTTATAATTAGTAATTAATTGGTAATTAAATAATATTAATTAGTTAATTACATTAATTAGAGTAATTTATTTATATATATAATTTTTAGTTATTGTTAATTAATTATTTGGGAAAAATAATATTAATTATTAAATTAAATTAATTACAGCTAATGTGCTAATATATTTACTTTATTGTTATTGTTAATTAATAATTATTGGTAATTAAATAATATTAATTAATTTGGGGTAAAGGAGTATTTTTAGGGTTCAGGGTCAGTTTTCAGTTTTTGGGTAAAGGGGTATTTTTAGGGTTCAGGGTCAGTTTTCAGTTTTTGAGTAAAGGGGTATTTTTAGGGTTCAGGGTCAGTTTTCAGTTTTTGGGTAAAGGGGTATTTTTAGGGTTCAGGGTCAGTTTTCAGTTTTTGGGTAAAGGGGTATTTTTAGGGTTCAGGGTCAGTTTTCAGTTTTTGGGTAAAGGGGTATTTTTAGGGTTCAGGGTCAGTTTTCAGTTTTTGAGTAAAGGGGTATTTTTAGGGTTCAGGGTCAGTTTTCAGTTTTTGGGTAAAGGGGTATTTTTAGGGTTCAGGGTCAGTTTTCAGTTTTTGGGTAAAGGGGTATTTTTAGGGTTCAGGGTCAGTTTGGGGTTTTTGGGTAAAGGGGTATTTTTAGGGTTCAGGGTCAGTTTGGGGTTTTTGGGTAAAGGGGTATTTTTAGGGTTCAGGGTCAGTTTTCAGTATCTTATTTAATTATAGTATGTTACTATATATATATGTTTTAACAAATAATATTGTAAAAAAAATGTATTACTTTCATTTATTATTTAATTATTATAAGTTAATGTAAGTATTTTTAAGTATATTTTAGTAATTAAATTTTAATATTAATTTAATTTAACACTGTTTTTAATAAAGTCGATATTTTTTACAACTATATTATTGTAAACGATATTTTGTACTCAATATTTTTGTACTTACCTGTTTGTAGATACAAACTCGATATTTTGACTGTCGATATTTTGTCCACGATATTTTTGCAAGTCGATATTTTGTCCCTCGATATTATTTCAGTTATCCGGCGTTGACCTTGTCAGGTCTTTCGTTGTTGATCCTCGGGATTGGATTGATGCTATAAAGGGGGCCCTCCTCTAGATCATCCCAAGTCTGGCTATCAGGCTCACAGACTATTAAGGAGATCAAGCGGGGGAAAAATAGGTCCGGAGGGGAACAGCTGGGCGGCTGGAACTGGAGACCTGAAAATATATAAAGCATGGGATAAGTGGAGCTGTCACCCTAGGCTGATAACCTATTTACACAATATGCTAAGCCTTTCCTCACCTGTAATATCAAACAGGAATACTGAAGCAGAGAGTAATAGAATAGGCTTCCTCTCATTCCCCAGGTTTTCCTACTTAAATAAACAAATAAGAACATAAATATGCAACTTCCATCCCACCTCTGGTGACAGTATTTCAAGTGAATAGGATATGGAGGAACACCTACCCAAATGGGAACGAGGAAGACCTGGAAGCCAAAGGACCAATGTTATGATCACCTATTACTCTTCTCCAGGTAGTTTCTCGGAACGTACTGGGTAACAACACCAATAGTTTCATATACTCCCCTCCGAGGTGGAATAATGATCAGCACAATCAGGGGTCAGAACAGTATGCGCATAGGAGTCAAACACCCTTCACGATTCATACACCACCTATAATGGAGACTGTACTTTACGTTCCTTTATCAGCCAACAAAAGAAAAGCAGCCCAGCACAAAACAAATGGGGTAGAACTCTGCTTCACTGCAGATACGTCTCTGCAAGGTTAAAGCATGGACAAAACTTCCTCACATGTCAAAGGGCACCCAAAACCTAGGTGTCCGGCAGGAACAGAAACCAACCCCTATCTGGTTTCAGGACAGAGGAAAAGGTTGTTTGAAAGAATGTACACAAAACAAGCACCTCCACGGAGTAAACCTGATCCGAGGCTTCCAACATGAGCTGCAGGCGCTTCCTAAGCCCCTCCAAAGTAATCCAGGGTTATGTGGCACAACGTTCGAGGCGACATGTGAGTTAACAGAGCCCCACTCGAAATCTCCAAGAAGCGAGCACCCTGCTAAGAACACCACGGGCGCTTCCTAAGCCCCTCCAAAGTAATCCAAATGATCCCACGGACAGACGGCGTGAGCTTACCTCAGCCCACATCAAAAGCACAGCCAAGTACTGGTAACTCGAGCAATCCACTCTTGCTCGCCAGGAGGAATAATCGGCAGCGCGTCTCTCCGCGAGTGCTGTGTTATCCAATTTCCGGTCGCATAGCGTCATCCCAACGCGCCGCGCTAGGAATCATGGGTATTGTAGTTTTCGAACCCCGTTATGGACTCGAACTGCAGGCAGTGATCTACCAGCGGCCGGGGAATCCTGACAGACCTGCTACGACATGGAGAGGGAGGAGTCGAGGATGAATCTTAGGTTGCGTGCGTGGTCTGTGGGTGACGGTGCCATTCCCAGTGTGGTCGGCCACCAGGAGTCATCCCAGGCAGAGGGGGTTAGTCCGAGGATGAAGACCTCTGTCTTGTCCGAGTTGAGTTTCAGACGACTGCTCTTCATCCATTCAGTGACGACCTTCATTCCCGGGTGGAGGTTTGTTTTGGCGGTGTGCGGGTCTTTGGTGAGGGAGAGGATGAGCTGGGTGTCGTCGGTGTAGGAGATGATGTTCAGGTCATACTGGCGGGCTACTTGTGCGAGGGTGGCACTGTCTATGTTATACAGGGTTGGGCTTCTCGATGAGCTCTGGGGTACGCCGCAGATGATGTTGGTGGCTTCGGATCGGAGGGGTGGAAGGCGGACTCTCTGTGTTCTGCCGGAGAGGAAGGATGTGGTCCAGTCCAGGGCCTTTTCCTGGATTCTGACTTCTTGGAGGCGTGTCTTTAGTGTGCGGTGGCAGACCATGTCGAAGGCGGCTGATAGGTCCAGGAGGATGAGGGCTGATGTTTCGCCGTTGTCTAGTTGGTGCCTGATGTCGTCTGTGGTGGTGATGAGTGTGGTTTTGGTGCTGTGGTTACGTCTGATTCCAGACTGGGACGGGTCTAAGATGTTGTTGTCCTCGAGGTGGTGGGCTAGTTGCATGTTGGCGATTTTCTCGATGACCTTCGCCTGGAAGGGGAGCAGGGAGATGGGCCGGAAGTTCTTGAGGTCCTTGGGGTCCGCCTTGGGCTTCTTGAGGAGGGCATTGATTCATGCATGTTTCCAGCTTTCTGGGAATGTCGCTGTCTCGAAGGAGATGTTGATGATCTTCCATAGTTTGGGTGCAATGGTTGTGTCGGCTTTGTTGAATACGTGGTGTGGGCAGGGGTCAGACGGTGATCCTGAGTGGATAGAGTTCATGATCTTGCATGTCTCGTTGTCGTTGACATGGGACCAGGAGGTCAGGCGGTTGTTGCAGGTGGTGTTCGTGGAGGGGGCGAGGTCTGCCGTGGTCGGGGCGGTCGAGGTGTTGAAGCTGTCGTGGATGTCAGTGATCTTGCGATGGAAGAAGGTGGCCAGTGAGTCGCACAGATCTTGTGAGGGTGGGATGTCGTTGGTGTTGGCGCTGGGGTTAGAGAGTTCCTTCACTATGCTGAATAGCTCTTTGGTAGAGAAGCATAATCTGAGGCTCCGGGCCTCACATAGAATATTGCTCTGAGGTTCCAAATTATCATTTTAGAACATTTCAAACACTAACTTTGACACTAACTATATAACCCTAACTCTTACACTATATAACGCTTACCTACACTAACTATCTAACCCTACCTCTTGCACTAACTATCTAACCCTAACTCTCACACTAACTCTCTAATCCTAACTCTTACACTAACTGCAGTCCATACACAGACCCGCCATAGAGAACTGGGACCTGCTCAACACCCTCTCGCCAGATATCGCCTTCTTCACCGAAACATTGACCAATGTCTCCTCTGCTCCTGACATCGCCACTGCCATCCCTGACGGATACAAGATCCAGAGTAATGACCTCCCCCACCAGGAGGAGGACTCGCCATCGAGCACAAGAGCTCCTTTTGACTCTTCATCTCCAGCACAAGCACCCCCCTCTCCAACAAAGAGCACCTCCACTTCCAGACCAGCCCCAGAACCACACTGCACGGGGCCCTCGTCTACAAACCACCCAGGCCTCGTGCCTCCTCCGCCACCACCATTGCCGACCGTGTTACACCCCATGCCATGGCCTACACGGACTACATGCTCATCGGACATCCGAACTTCCGCCTCGACAACCACAGCGACTTTGATTCCACCACCCTCCTTGACCACCTCGCCAACCTCAGACTGAAACAGCTCGTCACCACCCCCACCCACAGAGATGGACACATCCTCGACCCCATCTTCGCAGCAGGGACAAACATCCACTTCAGCCACGCCACACAGCCCCTCCGGGCAGACCACCACTCTGTACACTTAAACTTCAACACCACCACCGCACCCAAACCCGCCCCGTGCCTGCCATGAAGGAACTGAAGTAAGATCACAGAGGAACACCCCAGCACACCCTCTTCCATGACCCCCCTCTGCCACAACCGACGCCAACTCCGCAGCCAAAGAACTACACAGCTGGATCTCCAGCTGCACAGACAAGCTCACACCCCTCCGCCACCCTGTCAAACAACGCCCCCTGAAAGCCACCTGGGTCACCTTCCACCTCCAAAAAGTCAGGCGCTCCTGCAGAAGCCTTGAGAACCTATGGAGGAACAGGAAAACCACCAAGATCAGAACACCTACAGGAATGCCATGACTGAATACCACCAGCGCATAAGAGCCAGCAAGCGGACCTTCATCAAGAACAAAATCCACACCAACACCAGTAACGCAAATACATACAGCAATTCACCAAACCATCCAGCGAAGCCTTAGACTTCGCAACATCCCAGGACCTCTGCAACAAGCTCAGCTCCTACTTCCACCTGAAAATCAAGGCCCTCTATGACAATTTCAGTGAACCAACTCCAGACACCAACCCCCGCCCGACCACCAACAACCAGCCCACCATTACCACCTGAACACCTGCCACCAACAAAGACACCGCCATGACCATGAAGAACACCTACTCAGGAGCCCCCACTTCCCCAACCTATTGCATATCTACCACAGAGCCGCCGCTGTAGGAGAGTAGGGTCTGCAATCCTATGATCACCCAGATTTTTCGCTTTTGTTTCACTGGTTTACGACTTTCTCTGGCTGTGGGCCTGCTAATCAGACCCACAGCCTGGCTGTTCTCTCTCTAAATTACGAGATGTACCCTAGGTGCATTTACCAATTGGTACTGGGCCACCTTATCAGACCCCGTAACACAGGACATAGGTGTACCCAGGGCCGCCAGGGGCTGCAGCATGTATTATGCCACCCCTGGCTGGCCTCCTAAATTTGACACAACTGGCTGCACGACAGCTGGGGCGAAGTCGTGTAAGCACCCTTCGCTTTAGGTATAGTAGTTCTATATCTAACCATACAATGGACACCCGAGTTCCTATCAGTCACTCCTATGGCAGGCCTTAACAATCCTGAAGGCAGAGTGCGTGGGCTCGTGTGAGCTAGGTTCAGGCCCGAGCCGAGCCCGGTTGCAGCTTGCGGAATCAAGACCCAATGGCTGTTCCATGATAACGCGTACCATATCGGTAACTTCGGTGTCGCGTTATCAAGGCATGTCGAGTAAGGTGTCATACGAATCGGGGTGCTGCCCTCTCACCAATTCTGGCGATGAGGTTAGCATTCCACCCTTCTAGAGGGACACGACATGTACGTAACTGTGAACCCCGGTTAAAGTTAACTAAAGCCTCAGCTCCACAAAATGGGTGCTGCCACCACAGACACGAGTCTGACCTCCTGCTGCTGGGAGTCCTTCCAGCGAGGAGAGCTTGGACAAAGGGTTTCCTGTCGAGGGCGGTGTTCGCACCGTCCCAGACAGGGTTTGTGTATTCTGGGTAGGTAGGGCTTTTGCGAGAAGGTGACTGCGGAGTGGCACCCCGGTGCTCACTACGCATCTGCCGGTTAGAACCAGTTCCAGGGGCGACAGCCCTGGCCTGGGGAAAGTCCGGCAGGGGAGAGGGGTGTAACTACCCCCCTTCCTGGTCCCACCCTTAGGGCAGGACCTAGTCATGTACCCACCCCTTTCTTTAGAATAAAGGCCGGAGCGGGGACCCTTCCAAATTAGATCATCTTTGAATCAAGAATACTTTCTACGAAAGGACTTCAAGACTCTTCTCAAGATTTCTCCCTTGTGACTAAGGAGTAGTCACCCTGCATCAGCGGGCACCATCTAAGAACTCTGCGGTTTGCTGCAAGTCCTCCCTCAAGGATCCGACGGCCCAGCTCGACGAGAACCGGCTTCCCTGGCACCTCTGACCTCTACCCACGTCATCAGCTCAGCTGTGATCTGTGGGTGCGACGAGACCTCGAGGGACCGGCCATCATCAGAACCTGCACGCTCTTAAACCAGCACGACCATCGAGGTAACTCTCTGGTGAGTGCTCTGGGGTCCGAGAAGCCCCGACCCTGAGCCGCTCCAGCACCGAAGTGCAGTCTCCCAGCATCTCCACGATCTGCGTGGGGCCCTTCTGCTCGCTGCTCAGCACGTTGTCTGGTCACTAGCCGCTGGCTTGTGCCCGTCCTTGACGACGACCGACAAACAACTCTGCTGGTCTGGTTGCTCCAGACTGGCCCTTGCTTCCATCTTTGCGAGAAGCACCCCGGACCCTCCTGGTCCACTCAAGACGCCATCTTAGGCCCACCACGTGGCCCTGAGATTTGCCAAGGCTTGTTGCCCCATCCTGGGCCCAGCGACGCCGACAGCATCATCCTTCGTGGGACAGCTCGCACCTCCACCGTGGTCGCCGACAACGCCTCCTGGTCCGTGAGACTGCAGAGCCTAGCGTCGCCCACTCACCTGGTCGAGGTGACGGCCAACCGGTGCCCTCCTGGTACCCTCTGACTACTGGCTAGTAGTACGAACTTGGTCCCCTCTGCTTTCAGGTGTCAACGATCTCTGATCCAGACTTGGATCTCTACGAACTATTCATCACTGGTCGCCGGCCAGCAACTCCTTTTCTTCCGGCTCCTGGCTCGCCAGCGAAGACCCCGACGCCTGTAAGACTTGTGCAGCCGCAGCCCTCGTGGCTAGGTAACTCGGCATTTCGGTGCCTGCATAGCCTCTTTACTCTAGGGTCCCGAGTCCCTCGCTTCCGACTTGCCTTATCGGGTCCGCCCGAGACCTTAAACTTTCCGTGTCCTCGGACACTTGTTTTAATTGTGCACTTGAAGTATTTTCCTAAGAGATTTGGTTTGTGCTTAGTACCCTGTCCTCATAAAGAGTACAGGGCTGTTGTGATTCTTAATAAATATCCTGTTTATTTTCATAACACTTGTGTGGTGTCCTTTCACTTGGTGTTCAAGGGGTACATGTGTGGTAAACAGCTGGCTTAACGCGCCCTCTCGAGTCTTTAGCCTTAGACTGCTCGTATCCACGCTACTAGGATAGCTGGTCTATAGGTTGACTTACAACCAAACACCATAAGGGTCGTTGGAACGATACATAGCGGTCGCTAGAATAGCGAACGTTGCATATCGGGCCAACTTCTCACAGCCGCCACCATAGCACCCGAGCTAGGCCAGACCTTTAATGCCTCCTTCGAATCTGGCATCTCCCCCAACATCTGGAAGCAGGCACAGGACAAGCCCCTCCTCAAAAAATCCTTTCCGACCCAGCGGACCTAAAGAACTACTGGCCCATCTCTCTCCTTCCCTTCACAGCCAAAATCACCGAGATATTCATCAATGCCCAACTGACCACCTTAATCGAAGAGAACGCCATCCCTACTCCTCCCAGTCCTGATTTCGCAGTAACCACAGCACGAGCCGCCCTCTTTGCTGCCACCGGCAACATCCACATGCTACTCAACCAAGGCCACACTGCGGCCCTCATCCTACTAGACCTCTCCTCAGGCTTTGACACTGAATCTGTCCGCACTCTCGCAACCAGACTCCACGACGCCGGTATACAACGAACTGCCCTCAACTGGATCCGCTCCTTTCTCTCCAGTAGAACCCAAAGGATCAGACTCCCACCCTTCCTCTCTGAACCCACAGAGATCAACTGCATAGTACCACAAGGATCCTCGCTCATTCCTACGGTCTTCAACATCTACATGGCCCTCCTCGCCTCCATCATCAGACAGCATGGACTCAGCATAGTATCCTACGCCGATGATATCCAGCTAATCCTCTCCCTCACGAAGAACCCCTAAGACACCAGACTCAGACTCCAGGAAGGAATGAAAGACATTGCAGCCTGGATGAACAACAGCTGCCTAAAGCTCAACTCGGAGAAGACAGAGGTCCTTGTTCTTCGACCCTCCTTCACTGCCTGGGACAACACCTGGTGGCCTCCCGCCCTCGGAAACCCACCCACTCCATCAGACCATGTCCGTAACCTCTGCATCATCCTAGACTCCTCCCTCTCCATGACCCACAAGATCAATGCCGTCACCTCCACCTGCTTCAACTCCCTCCGCATACTCCGCAAGACCTTCAAGTGGATCCCCCTCAAAAGCAGAAAGACCGTCACCCATGAACTTGTAACTAGCAGACTGAACTTTCCCTCTATGCTGGAATAAATAGAACCCTGCTTCACAAGCTCCAAACCATCCAAAACACCACATCCAGACTTGTCCTCTGAAACCCTTGACAAGAGCACATGGCCCAGCACTTACGAGATCTCCACTGGCTCCCCGTCGAGAAGAGAATAACCTAAAAACTACTCACCTACACAGGGTGTACTAAGACTGGGTGCGGCTACATCGCATGGGCCGGGCTGGAGACACAAACTGTCTAAGATGTGCTCGGGGCAGGGAGACTTCTACCATACTGTTTGGACATGTCCCATAATACAGGCATACTGGGCCGAGGTTCTGGGGGAGCTGGGAGAAGTGCTGGAGGTTGATTTGCCGTTGGACCCCAAATTGGTGGCGCTGGGGGTAACAAATGACGGGGACTTGGGTCGCCCATTTCTCATATTTGTTGTTTTGGCATTAGTGGTGGCTAAGAGGGATGTGGCCGGGCATGGGGGGCCCCACGCCGCGGGGTCTAGATGACTGGAGAAGGGCCATGGATCTGTACATGGCGGCGGAGAGAGTCACGTATAAGGCTAGAGGATGCCCCAAGAAATTCAACAGAGTTTGGGGGAAATGGCGCTGATACCATGGGCTGGATGGGGATCTGTAAACTAAGGTGGGAGAGGCACCCGGCTACACTGATGACGGGGTGGAATTGGAAGGGGGTTTTTATTTCCACACTTTAGGGATTTGTGCACAAACAAGGTATAGTCCTGTCAAGATGAAGAGGAGATCGTGTGCAGGTGGGAGGGAGGAGGATGGAGGGTGGGAGGGAAGTGGACGGTGATTGTATGTGACATGCCTGTTTTGTTTGTTTCATAAAACTGCAAATATAAATATTTTAAAAAAAAATTAAAAAACTGCTCACCCATGCTTACAAATCCCTCAACCACTTCGGACCAAATACCTCGACGAGAGAGTCGTCTTCCATGTACCCAAAAGGAACCTCCTCTCTGCTAACCATCGCCCTGACAGTGACCCCACGCATCCGCCGAACCCAGCAGGTAGAAGAGCCTTCTACATCGCTGCAAAGACCTGGAACGACCTCCCAGTCAACATCTGACGGTCCCCTACTCTGCACACCTTCAGGAAGAGCCTCAAAACCTGGCTTTTCAACTGATCCAGAGCTGCACCCTCCTCTCAGTGTCTTGAGACCCTCGCGGCTGAGTAGCACGCTTTACAAAACCCTGATTGATTGATTAACGCTAACTTACACTAACTATCTAACCCTTACTCTTACACTATCTAACTCTAACTCTTACACTAACTATCTAAAGCTAACTTACACTATCTAACACTATCTTTCTAACCCTAACTCTTACACTAACGCTAATGCAAACTCTTACAGTAACTAACGCTAATTCTTACACTAAGTATGTAATGCTTACTCTTACACTAACTGTCTAACCCTAACTCTTACACTAACTATCTAACCGTAGCTCTTACATTAACTATCTAACCCTAACTCTTACACTAACTATCTAACGCAAACTTACACTAACTACACTAACGCGAACACTTACAGTAAATATCTAACGTGAACTCTTACACTAACTATCTAATGGTAACTCTTACACTATGTATCTAATGCTAATCCTTACACTATCTAATCTTAACTCGTACACTATTTAACCCTAACTCTTACACTATCTAATGCTAACTTTTACACTTACTATCTAACACTAACGCTTACACTAACTATCTACCCCGAACACTATCTAACCCTATCTCTTAAACTATCTAACACTATCTAACGCTACCTCTTACACTAACTATCTAACCCTAAATCTTCTACTAACTATCTAACCCTAACTCTTACACTAACTATCTAACCCTAACTCTTATACTAACTATCTAACGCTAACACTTACTGTTGGACCCGGCCTCGTGGCGTGGTCCCACTCCTCCCGCATGACGGGCCTGGGACGACATCAACCCCTGTCCTCCGGCCGAGGGCGACACCCTCCAACCCTCACGAGAGCCGCCCTCCGGGCGACCGCCGGCTCTCCCCCTCTCTAGAACTCAGCAACCCCTACTCGCCCCACTCTGCGGGTCCGAACCCTATCCCGGACCACCACCTCAGACCCCGACTCCATCTTGGATCCTCCACGACCAGGCCCCGTGGCCTCGGGCCGACCTGGGCCGCGGGCCCAGCAAAGCCCCGACATCGAGGCACCAAGTTCCAACCAGGTGGTAAAGCGGCCACTTGACGGAACAATGAGGAGAAGGGTTTTGACGGTCCTCCAGCCGTCCAGCGACGCCTGGTTTCGATCGCCTCCGGCCTCCCTGGGCGCTGGCTCCACCCACCTGCTGGGTGTCTGGACACACTCCTCCCGGCCCCTCCGACCCCCCAGGTGCGAGGGTCCGGACATCAAAGAACACCAGACCTATATCTGGGGCAGCCCTGGAGCAGGTCGGCAGTTGTATACTGGAGTTGAGAGACCCCGAGACGAACTCATCGATGTGAAACCCGTAACCCCCCTTTTGGAGCCCTGCTGGCGCTGCCGCGGCCCATCTTCGTTGAAACCACCTTCTAGAGCCCTGCTGGCGCTGCCGCGGCCCATCTTCGTTGAACCACCTTCTGGAGCCCTGCTGGCGCTGCCGCGGCCCATCTTCGTTGAAACCATCTTCTGGAGCCCTGCTGGCGCTGCCGCGGCCCATCTTCGTTGAAACCACCTTCTGGAGCCCTGCTGGCGCTGCCGCGGCCCATCTTCGTTGAAACCATCTTCTGGAGTCCTGCTGGCGCTGCCGCGGCCCATCTTCGTTGAAACCATCTTTTGGAGCCCTGCTGGCGCTGCCGCGGCCCATCTTCGTTGAAACCACCTTCTGGAGCCCTGCTGGCGCTGCAGCGGCCCATCTTCGTTGAAACCATCTTCTGGAGCCCTGCTGGCGCTGCCCCTCTTTATTGAAACCATCCTTGGAGCCCCGCTGGCGCTGCAGCGGCCCGACCTGGAGGAACCCTCCCCGGCTCGAGGATTGAGAGCTGAGCGAAGGGTACCAGGCTGGTACCAAGACTGTCCCGCTACCTCCTTCCCTCAGTGACTAAAACCCGAGAGGACCCCTTGGTCCAGTTGAACCTGTACCGTTATGATTACCTGCCTTAATTGTTCATAAAAACGTTAAGAATCTATCCTTGTGTGGTGTCCATCTGTAGTGGAGTGATTATTCGTCTGTACGATCCTAGGGGAGGAACCTCGCCAGGAGGCCTCTAGACTTCGCTCGACCAATTCTAAGATCCCCTTTCTCACACCTACTCTAACTATCTAACGGCTTACACTAACTGTCTAACCCTAACTCTTACACTAGCTATCTAACCCTAACTCTTACACTAACACTAAATCTTACACTAACTATCTAACGCTAACTCTTACACTAACTATCTAATACTAACTCTTACACTAACTGTCTAACGCTAACTCTTTTGGAATGTTGATATGGTATGCAATCCAGTTACCTCTTAATTCCATTGGAATACCTCAATACAGTATTATCTTGCCGAACTCATCATGAACAGAACATAGGACAGAGCACAGTGTATTTAAATAGTTGGAGATGAACTCTAAAGTTTTACATTTCCTGGTAGTAAAGACCCCACAAATTCATTTTTCACCACTGTGAGGCCTACCTCTTCCAAAGGATAATATTGGATTACCTTTTTACCTTTAATAAGAGATAAGGTTTGTTTGGGAGCGGGTAGTAATGTCATGTTTGGTGTGTGAAGAATTGTAATTTAAAACCCTCTGTAGTGGTAAAGTCAGATTATAAGACACAATTTTAGAAATGCCACTTTTAAAAAGTTGCTATGCAACAACTACTGGTTATATTCGGAAGAGAACAATTTATTTTAAGCTAGAGGAGTCTGGTCCTGATTAACTAGGACGTGTCAACGAATGGTGTGAAACATAAATGATTTTTAAACACAGCAAATTAAATTAATAAGCACCACAGACTTAGAAAAATGTATTCTCTCAATAAATCTGACCTCATGCCTTTTCTTCTTCAATGGTTCCTTTTTAGGAAACTTACAGAACTTGAATACACTTGATCGTTCCTCTCAGACAGCGACACAATAGAGGGCCTGGGTGTTGGCAGGTTGGGCCATCCAAGGCCAGATGGGGAGGTGGAGCAGTGAACAGCCCTAATTACACTTCAAAGACATTGCCGCAGCTCAAAACCAAAGAACTTTGCACTAGCCTATGTTGCCTGCAGACTTACTGGGGCTGGGACAAGGAGGCAATAACTTCCAGACACCTTCCAGTGGGAAAGACTCCAGACGTTTCTCCCACTTCTAAGTGGATACCAGGTATAACAAGCATTGGCATAGCCAATAGGTCTCGCCTTTGAAACCAGCCATGAGCTTCTGGTGACAACACTGCGGCCTCGCCTGCGGTACCGCGACCTGTAGTTGGGCTGGCGTCCTGGCTGCGGGTTGTGGCCACCGCCTTCCTTCATCTCACCTTCTCCGCCCTAGAAAATATGCAGAGCGCAAGCTTAAGGAGATGGATACAGTCCAGGCTTTACGACCAGCAAACAAACTTGAAAACACTAAAAGAACAAAACTACAGCCACTTGGAGGGTTAAAGATGTTCAGAGCTCGAGCACTAAGACACTGCTGAGATGCTCCTGCCCAAATGAAAGAAACTGGAGCAAACAGGGGAGGTAGCCTCTCTCTACCTCCATCAGTCCATACTTTAGTGCAGAGAGGGACAGACAGGTATCCTGCAAGAATGTATGGTGTCAGCAGTACCTCCAAGAGCGATGCTTCTGCAAGCAGAAGCACGAACGAGAAAGTTTCCAAAGTCCCAAAGGAAACCCCTGAGTTTTGCGCCCTCGCAAACAAATGCCTGCAATGGTGTATCTTGATGAGCAGGGTAACTCATCACAAGTAGGTTGAACCAATGGGATATATGAGCAAGGGACCTTCATCTTTTCACCCCTGACAGCGACCATGTTAAGTCACCACTAGGGGCACAGTGCAGGCCAGACTCTGCCCCTTTGAACCCACTGCACAGGCCACGCCTGGTGCATTTGCAAAATCCAGGTATGCATGTCAAGAGCACACCCCTGCAGCACTCTGGGTACCTGCATTTCCTCGAAGGCCCCCAAAGTAGATGTAGATCAAGGGATAAGGAAGGCGCCTACCGTTACAACTAAAATAACCCGCCACCAAGGCGCTCAACGCACAGGAACGCATAGTCTGTGAATCGACTTCGGTTCGTGATTGGAACGGACAATTGTACACGGTAGGCCCAAGAGGCTAAAACTTGTACAAAGGCAGCTCCACCTTTAGGCCACATTGTCTGAACCAACTAAACCCCTCCTGAGGAGCCAGAATGCAGGGACAGCCCAGGTAGAAAGAGGCCTACATTCTACAGTTGAGACCACACCAAGACCAACCTCCCACTTGCAAGTAACTCTTGAATGGTAAGGATCTCAGAGCTTGAAAGGGAAGGCAGTCATTGAGCGCACACAGGATCACGCGTGCCCTGCTGCGTGTCAATGTTGGAGCTCATGGGCAAGTTGTAATAATAAGTTTGCTTCCAAGAGCAGTCCGATCTTTAAATAATACCACTGCCTCCCCTTTAGCAGAGCTACAAGAAGCTCTTCATTCTGTCTGGATGGCCAAAGTCTCACGTCCAGTTTTCTTTATGGGTAAAACTAAAAATAAATTAGACATGCATGAACTTGAAGCACCCGGAAACAAAAGCCCGATCGTCACAGCTTCTGGCTACTTCAAGTCCACCAAGCATTGGCATAGCCAATAGGTCTCGCTTTTGGGACCTAATAAGTATTTAGTTATGCAGCACAATATCCTTGGTGCAACAACATCAACTATTGTATGGCTAAACAATTATAAGGTCCCAAAGGCGAGAGCTATTGGCTATGTCAATGCTTGTTTCGGTAGGCAGGGGGAGATTAAGTGAGGTGCCCAGAATTACAGGATGTTCAGCCCATGCCGAGACTCGAATCCGGTTCCCCAGCTCCAAAGGCGGCAGCTCTGGCTGTTGGGAAAATGTCAAAAATCCATGATTTGTTGCTCATGTGTCTGCCAGTACAGAAAAGCCCTCCAGACTAAAGTGTCAGCACTGTCTAAACAGCGGTGCCAGGAAACACACCCAAAGACTTCGAGTCCTTCCTGTTTTAGACTACAGAAACACAGAGTCTTCTAGGTGAAGTCAAAGATCGAATTTATTGGCTGCAGCCAGTAACAGGTATCCTAGAAGTACAACACGGTGTATATTCTCAGGAGACTGCTCTATCTTACAAAGCCAGCCTTCTTCTTTTATACAAAATATTATGCTTTAGGCAAACATTCCTTATTTTACAGTTGACCATTCACATATTTTCACTACAAAGAAAAAGCAGAGTCATGATGACAAGCCCATGGGGGGCGTGGCTTGGACGCCGATCGGGATGGCGGCGTGAGCTTGCAGCTCCGCGCATGGTCCCGCTATTTCTCCTGAAAACTACACCCTTAGCGTTCCCTGAACGGCGAATTTCTCCTGTGCAGTGTTGAGGAACCATCGGAGAGCAGCTGAGAGCTCTCGGGAGACCGAATATACCGCGGAGACCCGAAAAGGGGAAGCTGGAGGTGCTGTGCCGAGGAGGAGGAAAATGGCGGCGTAGAGGGGCGTTGGTCTCTGCGCAAGTGGCGAGGCGGACCAGAATCGACCCGCAGTGTGAGCCTCCTCCGGTGAGACTGGTGAAGCTAGGGCCCGCCTGAACGGGTCTGAGAAGTGGACTGGGGGGCGCGGAGGCCCGTGTTGGACTGGGGCATGGCTTACTTGACATCCGCCTATACGTCCCCAACCCCGGATCTGGCGATTTTGAGGCAGGCGGCCCCGGCATCCTGTGGTTGTTGGCGCTGTCGGAGAGGGTGGGACACCTGCTCTACGGCCGCTAATAGAGAGCACGACTCTCGGGACGGTGACTACGAGATCGGGAGGAAGGCCTGTGGCGGCCGTATGACGACACCCGAAGCACCTAAGATGGCGGCTGCTGGCGGGGCTGCCGTTGCGGAACGGGGCCGGGAAGACTCGACTGCGCTAACCTGAGACGGTGAGGCCCGGACTTTCCCGTTGATGATGGAGCAGGAACAGAGGCTGAACCAGCGACTGGACAACATTTTGGATGCAATAACTTCGACTAAGGAGGCTTTGCAGCAGGACATTGCGCAGGTCGCGACAGGGCTGGGTCTCCTGAGAGCGGATCATGCCAAGCTATCGGACAAAGTAAAGGACCATGAACAATTGCTTCAAGACCTGAAACCAGCGGTGGTGACCGCGGAACATAAACTTACGGATATCCTCAGCCGCCTGGACACACTAGAGAGACGGGCAGAGGATGCGGAAAGTCGTAACCGAAGGATTAACGTGAGGGTTGTAGGCCTTCCAGAGAAAATCGAAGGGGACGACGCAGTGGCCTACATGGAGAATTGGTTCAAGACGGTGGTGGCGCCAGAGGGCCTATCTCCCTTCTTCTCCCTGGAACGGGCGCACAGGGTGCCAGCTCGCCCGCCGACGCTCGGCCGACCACCTAGGCTGATGGTGGTGAAACTCCTGCACTATGAAGATCGGGACCTGTTAATACAGAGGGCTCGCACTTCGAGCCCTTTTCAGGTGGACAATAATCGAGTTACGATATTCCCGGACTATACACAGGAAGTCCAAAAGAACAGAGCGTCCTTCCTGGCAGTGAAAAAGGAGCTGAGGGAGGAGGGCATTCAATACTCCTTGCTCTTCCTGGCTAAGCTACGTGTTATCCTGGATGGGAACACCCAATTCTTCCAGACCCCTGATGAAGCGTGGTCGTGGCTTGAGTTGTATCGAGCCGGCACGGACCGAACTGGTAAGAATCAGCGGGAGATGCCTAAACCGCTCCAGATCCGAAAATCGCAATGAATCCGTTCGCGAAACAAGCTCAAGAAAGCGGAGCGGGAGGGTCAAATGGCCGCGGATAGGAAGGGGGCGCTGGCTGCAACGGCGAGTATCACGAGGTCGCAACAGGAGAGGGAACTGGTTGAATCGGACTCTGGTGAGGACGGAGGCAGAACTGGAGAAGAACTATCGGAGGCGGAGAGTTCGAAGGGCCCTGCGGTCACCCCACAGACATCTGATGGACTCTTTAATGAGTAACTATTGTTTGGGATTGCTGATACCGTGGCTCCTACGGTGATAAACTCTACTAGTGATTGATGGGCTGGCAGGTATGGTGGTGCATAAGCAGTGTGGGATGGGAAGCGCGGGGCGAGGGCTCCGCCTGCCCTGGGTCGGCGATAACTCACCCCCTTGTGGCCCTTAAGGCCTTCTGTGGTGGCGACCACAGATTAGACTGATGTGTGTTGTGTTACAGGTTTGGAACGGGGCTGAAACTGGGTTATTAGGCTCTGTCCTGGAGAGTGGGGTTTGGGGAGTTTTTTCTACAGTTATTTTGGGGGGAAGCAACTGCAACGATGTGGGCAGCAACTGGTTGCACCTGAATTGGTTCAGTAAGGATTACCATGGGGACGTTAGCTAATCTGAAATGCCTAACATGGAATGTCCGGGGACTACGAACAATGGTCAAACGCCACAAAGTGCATGCTTACCTGGTGAGGCGGGGTGTCCAGATTGCAATGTTACAGGAAACTCACTTAACTAAACAAGAATGCACTGCGCTACAGAAGAGGTAGCGGGGTCAAGTTTTTGGCACCACTTATTCAGCGTTCGCTAGAGGGGTGCTGATATGGGTAAGGGCGGGCATACCGTTCCAGGTTGTGAACCAGCTGGTGGACCCTGAGGGTAGATATGTGGTGGTGGAGGGGAGGTTATATGGCAGAGATGTGGTTTTATGCAGTGTAGACGCCCCAAATGTTGCTCAGGCTCACTTCTTTGATGGCCTCACGAGCTCACTGGCCTCCTTCCTGGCAGGCCCTATGATCCTGGGAGGGGACTTTAACTCGATCACTAATGTGGCACTTGATAGGTCACACCCACCACTGGATGATTCCCCGGTACGTAGATTAGCCGCACATAGGAAGGATTGGCAAGAGAGGTGGGGATTGCTAGATGTATGGAGGGAGCAGCATCCCGTTAGTAGGGACTATTCCTTTTTCTCGGCCCTCCATGCGTTACACGTTAGGATCGATTCGGTCTTGTGTAGTGGCTCCCTGGCTGCCATGGTCACTCATACAGAATACCTGACCAGGACCATCTCAGATCATAATCCCTTGCTGGTATTAATGCAGTGGCAATGTGCGAGATTCAGCAGTCCCAACATGGCGGCTTAGGCCCGACACCTTAGAAGATTCGGTGTTTAGTGACGCAGTTCAACAGGGCATAGACCACTACTTTGTGGAAAACGAGGGTTCAGCCAATACTAGGTCTACTGAATGGGATGCGATGAAAGTGGTGGTGAGAGGAGTATGCATGGGCAGGTTCTCGAATGCACGAACAACAGTTTTGAATGCGCTTGCAAAGGCGGAGGAGGAACTAAGGGACTTGGAACGGCGTAGACCGGACCGACCGGACTTACAAGCCCGATTATTAGAGGCCAAAGAGGTAGTGGCGACTGAAACGGAACGGCTGCGGAGTTATGATTATAGGCAATATGCCATTAAAGCACATGCCTAGAGGGATAAAGTAGGTACGCTACTTGCCAGGATTGCTAATCCGGAAATTAGAGGTTGCCGGATCATGAGCATAAAAACTGAGTCAGGGGAGATGGTTTATTCGCAGGCAGCGGTGATGGAGTGTTTTCGGTCATATTACGCGAAGCTGTATGAATGCCATCTGGAGGTGGAGGCATCGGAAATCAGGGCTTACCTGGAATCAATACAGCTCCCAGTGCTGGATGATGACGATGCAAAGGAGTTGGGAGGGCCTATAACGCTAACCGAAATTAGGGGGGCCATTAAACACATGGCAAGGAACAAAACGCCTGGGGTAGATGGCCTGCTGATCGAATTCTATCAGAAATACGTGGATAGTTTAGCGCCCAGACTATTGGTGGTGTATGAGGAGGCTGGAAGACTAGGGTACTTGCCCAGATCAATGAGGGAGGCACTGGTAGTACCGTTGCTGAAACCTGGTAGAGAGGCATCTGATGTAACGTCCTATAGGCCTTTGTCCATGTTGACGGTGGACTATAAGATATTAAGCCGTATACTAGCCACCAGATTGGCTCCACACATGACTAGATTGGTGCACGGGGATCAAGCAGGGTTCATCCCTACTAGGAACACGCCGCTAAACATACGCCGGTTAATTAGGATATTGGATGGTGCCGCGGACACGGACGGGGAACCAGCAGTCTTATCTGTGGATATTGAAAAAGCTTTCAATAGCTTGGAATGGGCATACCTAGAGGAGGTATTGGGAAAGTTTGGTATTGGCGAGGGGTTTGGTAGATGGACGAGAGTGTTGTATTCGTCGGCGACGGCGAGGGTGCGCCTGGGCGCCCTTGTATCTTCGGATTATCCGGTCTGTAGAGGGACGAGACAGGGGTGTTCGCTGTCCCCGTTGCTGTTTGCACTAGCAGTAGAACCATTGGCGGCGCGAGCCAGGTCAGGAGTCATGTATCAGGGGATCGCACAGGGTGAGCAACTGAATTACATATCCCTATATGCGGACGATTTGTTGTACTTGGCAGATGTGGAGCAGGCTCTAGTGAGAGCAATGGACATGTTATCTAGGTTTGGTCAGTTGTCGGGACTTCAGGTGAATTGGAAGAAAACTTGTATCTTTCCGCTTAGGGCAGACGCACAATGCCCCCCTCGTGAGTTGAGTGTGATCTGGGAGCCATCTTGCTTCACATATTTGGGGGTCCGCGTCTACCATGAGGTCGCAAATCTGTTGGAAGGTAATATAGGGCGTTGTGTACGAGCACTGAGAGGTTGTGTATCCTTTTGGGCCTCCCTCCCTTTGTCAGTGCTGGGCCGAGTGGCACTGCTGAAAATGGTAGCGCTCCCAAGGTTGCTTTATTATTTCCGCACACTGCCCATCTGGATTCCACAGCGGATCTTTTAAGACCTACGGATGTTGATAACGGACTTCCTCTGGTGTCGTGGACGACGCAGAGTAGCATTGAACACCCTGCTTAGACCCAAGCTTGAAGGGGGGATGGCAGTCCCCAAATTTGAGCTGTACTACTTGGCGGCGCAGCTTCAGATTTTCACGCAGCACGTGGCCAGGGAATTTAGAGGGCCGGAACAAGAACGAGGGAATGGTATACAACATCACGTCCTGTCTTACATAATCATGCAGCAGAAACTAGAGCTGAGGGGCCTCACTATAGAAGAAAAGACGCTCAGGTTGTGCTGGCACAGGAGTTTGAAGAGGGCAAAGAAGTCCCGGCCTTATGCCCCGGCGATACCACTGGGAATGTTGACTGCGCTGCCGCATGGAGGTGATTGGTCTCCGCTGTTGGAATGGGAGGAGTTGGGTTTACAGATGGTGGGAGATTTGTATGTGGATAGAATGTTGGTCCCCTTTCAGCCGCTGCAGGAACAGTTTGGTCTGCCGGATGGGAGCTTCCTCTTGCACACGGCAGTGGTGGTGGCGATACAGAAACATTGGAAAGGGGGGCTCCTTGAGCCAGAAACGACCATGGCCTGCCAATATGTCGTGATGGCTGCAGGTACATTTAAAGCGGTGACCTGCCTACATAATAGGATGTTACATGAGGGGTTGGACCCGCTCCTGGGGTTGAAATCGAAATGGGAGGATAGTATAGGTAGGCCCATTCCGGACACGGTGTGGGGTCATATTCTGAAGCGGACATGGAAGGGGACAAGGAATGCACGTTTCCAACAGGTGCACTTTTACATACTGCATAGGGCTTACCTGACCCCGGAAAAGATCAAAAGGTACTTCCGGGTACATGAAGCGCTGTGCCTGAGGTGCCTTGCACTAGAGGTTGACATAGATCACCTGTTGTGGGGCTGCCCGAAGATGGGGACATATTGGCTAGAAGTAGGGGAACTCCTGAATGAGGTGACTGATCGGGAGGTGGATTTTGATATGGCGGCGTGTCTGTTGCTCTGGTTCCCACACACGAAGAACACAAAAGTGACGAGTAAATTCATTGATCTGGGGCTTATACTGGCACAAAGAGAAATTACTTGGCACTGGAAGTCTAAGGAGGGACCTTCGGTGAGGAGATGGGTGAATGAACTGCTGAAATGGTCTGAATGTGAGAGTGTGCTCCGAATGAGACAGGCGGTCAAGATTGCTAATGAAAAGAGCTTGGAGATGGCAAGGGCTTGGGAGATGATAGTCCAGGCGTTACGTGATCACATGGTGGAGGACGAAGAATAGATTGATTGTATACCTGGGCACCATGAGGCTTGAGAGTGTAAAGGCATCACTCGATCTGTAGCGAGCTCCACAGCAATGTTAGCGACCCAGGCCCACATCATTAGCAGTTGCGGGGGGGGGGGGGTTCTTTGGGAAAGTGTTAGGCACCGAGGCCATGATCAGAGAGGCACTACAGCTGAACCTGGGGTTGGATATGTTCCAAGCGTGCCAAGAGAGCCCAGACAGGCTGCTAGGGTATTATGGGGACACGCCAGACCGACACGATAGTTGTCCATTGGTGGACGAGTATGGGACCAGGATCACAAGTGCGAGGTCGCTTAGTTGGAATGTTAGAGAATGCTGGCTGGGGTAGGGGAGGGTTGGGAGTTTAGGGGGGTAAAATGCAGATACAGAATGATGCTATTGACCAGTTATCCCTATGGGATGATCACTGTGATGTTCTTGCTAGAAGTATGGATTGATACGCCGCCCGGCCTCTGGGTTGTGGGCTAAATGGCTGTGTACGATACTCTGTTTACTTATCCATGCGTTGGGACACCATGAGTGTGCTGGTTGATCAACTATGTGTACTGGTTTCTAATTCTGCAATAAAAACAAAATAAAAAAAAAAAATGATGACAAGCCCATATTTCAGTTTGTCCAGCCCACAAACAATTGCCTGGCAAGGCCCAGTATTTTCATCAGATATCGACGGACCCCCAATAAAAACGGGCACCTCCTCCTCGTAAAGTAAGTCATAAAGAAAGAAACCGGGACAGGTGTGTGTAAGATTAGGCATGGTTTGTGTGCGATGAAAGGTTTATGATATGTTGTGCCTTGATACTAATCTCATTTGGCCACTGGGAAAGGAACTGGCCGAACAGGTTTGGCTTCAGGCAGTGGAGTCAGTTTGCCCAGGTCACAGAGGAGTCAGCAAAGATGTATGTGTCCTTCAGACTCGTTTTTGGCCTTAGTCATTGGCCTATGTGAGGGCAATCATAAAATGGCTGCCGTTCACAAAATGGAACCCGAGGGTTCAGGACAGAAACTCTGATTTCAGGGTGATTTCGTCACCCGAATATGACGAAAATGCTTGTGCACAGTATTCTAATCATTCTCGGTCTGCTGATACCAAAATCGTCATGATACGACGATGTTTATAACACGGGTCCAGAATTTTCAGTACCACAGACCCTCCTTTTGCCCTTACATAGGCAATAACCTATACTCACGCTAATCTGAGTCCAGGTCTATATTCATAAAGTCATTGAGATGTTGCTGTAGCATCATCCTATTACTTAGCTCGTCTCTTGACACAGGTTTCCTTACACATGATGTAGCACAGAGGCTACATATTGCAGGAGCACACTGTACACACAGACAAAACAGGAAAAGAATGGCTAAGCTCATCCCAATGACTATTAGAATCTTCCATCCCCAGGCGGATACCAGTTCCCAGAACCACCCCATCAATGACCAATCTCCTTTATCCTCGTGAATAGATTCAGAGATCTTATGCAATTTGGAAATGGCCTGGTAGACTGTCGGGGCGTTGTCTGGGATGAAAACACAACAACTAGATTGGATCACTTTACATACCCCACCTCGGTCTGCAAGTATGACGTCTAATGCGACCCTGTTCTGAAGAGTCATAAGGCAATCCGACTGGAGCTCAGCAGTCAAGTTACTAAGGGCACCGACAGTTTCGACTATGGTGGACTCAACCACTCTTGTACACTGGCGAATGTTCCTGCTGTTTACCATTGGTCCCCAGAACGGCAGAAAACCCTTAAACAAATCTCCCAACTCTTGCCCTGCGGTATCTTCATCACTGAAGACACCTCTAGCAACTCTCATCTTATGGTAATCTGCTGCAGCTGTAAAAGTGGGTGGCAACAGAAAGGAAACAAAACATGTGCCCGAGAAATCCGGGGGCAACCATGTGTATGCTTTGTTATAGCAGATGAAATAGGTACCCGTAGGGGCTGGAAACACTGGGGAATTCCGAGACGTAAAAACATATGTCTCAGCACAAACGCTCTTTCCCAACTGAGCTCTCGGATTGCTGCCGTTACCTTGCAGACAATAATGACCCTGCTGGGGCACTATCCAAATCGGAGGGGATCTTCTTACTCGTTGACTAATGCTTAGACTAGCTCAATATCCAGTCATATTCCATCCAGTGTATGTTTGTAACTCATCCCTGGGAATCGTCCTATACGAGTCTACATCTCTGCTCATATTCGTAATTCCCATTAGCAAGGCTTTGTTACTCGAGTTACTTCTCACAGAACGAGGAGGATAGGGTTCAATGGCGTATAAAAACATCGTCTGAAACGCCCACAAAGAACCATTGTAGCTAAATGGTAGGGTCAGGTAGGGAATACCCTTATCCATAGTATGGGGCATAAGGCCGCATAGCCAGCAATTCGTTGTACTCACGACTAGTTGGTGTTGGTGTAGGAGCTGAACGAATGAATTATTGACAAATTCTGATCTTCTAGCGGACTCGTGTTCAGGCAGAGGGTGAAAAGAATGCGAGGAAACAGTAGAAGGAGGTATGGGTTGTGTAGTGGGTACAAATGTCACTTGAAAAGAGAATAAAACATATCCTATTAAAAACATCATTACACTAAACAACATGAAAATGCATATTATCAAAAAACGCTTTCTGGTCATCACTGTACATATTTTGGCTTTAAGGTTCATCTCGTTGGCAGGTCTCTCCATCTTGAAAAACTCCATCCTCTCTAAATGCTGCTCGCGATGGTAGGGTGTTCTATGCTAAGGAATGCTTCTGTCAGTCCAGGGCAACTCCCTCAGACCAACCAGTACCATCGACCTAACGTCTTCAGCTGCACCCCAAAGACTTGGGCAACCGCGACCCTACAGCTGAACCCGGATGGCGGTTCGAAAAACAAAAATAAGAAAGTTTCTCAGATGGGAGAGCTGCACTTTCAAAAATAGCAAAGGAAAAGAAAATTTTATTTGTCCATAGTTCTAGGTCTCAAATTATAACAGCTTTTTCCAGGTACTGTCTGGTCTTGGAACAAGAGTTCAGGCTCTGTAGTGTTCAATCGAATTGACGGTGGTACAGCTCCATGCAAAAGATTGTCACTTTCACGTTCAGAAATTGTTCCTTTTACACGTGCATCGCTAAAAGGCAGAAAACGAGGCACAGTCTCAGTCTCAGAGTCAGTGATACCCTCCTGGACCTACCGGTCATACGGCAGAGGTAAAGGGATCCTCTTGCAATGAATGCCGTGGATCCAGTTTTTCTTTCCTTCCACTCGAATAGCCGATCTCGTTGAGAGAAGCACTAGGTGGGGGCCGGTCCAATGGGGCTGGTCATTATTTGTTCGCTGAAAATTCTTAACCAGCACCCAGGATCCAGGATCGATCGGATGTCCTGGAGCTTCAGAGACTTGAGGCAGGGTGTTGTGAACCTGTTGGTGTAAAACAGGCAATTTAGCCGTCAATTCATACAAATAGTCAAGCAAAACAGGGTGTTCGATTTCACTGAACTTTGTTGGCCTTGGCACTCGCCATATTTTGGCCGGGCGGCCGAACACAATTTCGTAGGGACTAAGTCCCACTCGTGAATGCACAGTCATTCTTGTTGATAGGAGTGCTAAAGGCAGAGCGTCAGGCCATTTAACACCAGAGCTCGCTTGAATCATGGCCAATTTAAGTTTTAGTGTGCCATTATAGCACTCTACTAGTCCAGCTGATTGGGGGTGATTTGCAGCGTGGAATTTTTGTTGGATTCCTAGCCTTCACATACTTTCTTCATCACTCGACCCACAAATTCACTCCCATTATCACTCCAGACCATTCTCGGCATTCCAAATCTAGGGAAAAATTATTTGACAAGGGCTTTAGCTGTGGACAAGGCAGTGTTGTCTTTTAGGGGATATGCTTCTACCCATCTTGAAAAGGCACAAACAACAACGAGTACATATTTCAAATTGTTGCACCTTTCCATGTGGATGAAATCTAGCTGCAAAACCTCGAACGGATACGTTGGAGGTGCAAAATGACCAGCTGGAGTTGGGGTTCCCCTACTAGGATTGTATTTCAGACACACCATACAATTCTTGACCACATTCTCTACGCACTTAGGAATTCCAGCATTTTGCCATACTGGAGCTAACAACTTACAAATCCCTTTCACACTGATATGAGCCATTCTATGCTCCATCGTAACCACCGCAAGCACATACGCATCGGGTAACAACCATTGCTGATGTTCTGATAATTCAACCCAACAACCATTTTCATCCATTTTACCCCTACTTTCTCTCCACACACTCAACTCTTCCTCTGTAGCTTCAGCTTGAATAGACTTCACACTCTCTATCGTATCTTCACACATTCCAACGTCACCAACCCATCTTGCAGGGCCTGCAACATACATTCGATTCATCACATCTTTAGCTGTTTCTTTTGCGACTTCGTCAGCAAATGCATTTCCACGGCCAACATCATCAGTAACCTTTTTGTGTGCACTGCATTTCACAATCGCAACTTGTAACAGCAAGGTCAGTGACTCAAGGAGCTCATTCACCAACTGACCATGCTCTATCTTAGCTCCATGCGAAGTCAGGAACCCACGTTCTTTCCACAATCGTCCAAAACTATGAGCCACACCAAATGCATACATGCTGTCAGTATATATGGTCACTTTCATTCCTTTTGACAACACACACGCTCTCGTAAGTGCAATCAACTCTGCTGCTTGAGCTGAATTATGTGGAATACGGGCAGTTTCAACAATCGTATGTAAAGTTGTGACAGCATATGCCGCAGTCGTATCACCATTCGGAAGCTTGAAGCATGAACCATCCACCCATAAGGTTCTATCACACTTCACAAGAGGAGTATCTTTTAGATCTACTCTCCCTTTCGTCTCTTCTTCAGTTCTAAAGAAACAGTCATGTTGTTCTTCAACATCCTCTGACTCAACTGAAATTGGCAACAACGTGGCTGGATTCAACGTATTACACCTCTTTATGTGCACATGACTCGCTAACAGTGTCAACTCGTAACCTGACAATCGAGTACTAGTTAAGTGCTGTGTCTTGGTCCTGTTTAATAAGGTGTCCACTGCATGTGGAACCATCACAATCAGTATATTATTCATCACTAATCCAGCAGACTGTCGAATAGAAACAGCTGCTGCAGTGGCTCTCAAACAACTCGGCAACGTTTTATCTACCGGGTCCAAAGTCAACGAAAAATTTGCACATGGACGCTGCTTGTCCCCAAAAGACCGTGTCAACACTGACAACGCACATCCCTCTCTCTCGTGGACATACAACGTAAAAAGTTTACTGTAGTCGGGGGTACCCAACACAGGAGCCGAACACAATGCATCACGCAATTCTGAAAAACTTTTCTGACACTCTTCAGACCACGGAATGGGATTCGGTGTATCTTTACAAGTTAATGCCACCAAAGGTTTGGCCAACAAAGAAAAATTTGGTATCCATTGTCTGCAATATGATGTAATGCCCAAGAAAGCACGCACTTCTCTCTGTGTCATTGGCACACTCAATTTTGCAATTGCCTGAATTCTTTCTGGGGTCAGTTTCCTTCCCTCCTTCGATAAGAGATGACCTAAGTAGGTCACTTCTTGTCGACAATATTGCAGTTTTGAAAGAGACACTTTGTGATGTAAATCAGACAACTGACGTAACAATGACAACAAATTGTCGACGTACTGAATAAGGGTAGCGCCATCAGGTAAAACAATTGCATCAAGTTGTGTTTTCAAAGCCTGACTATATATTGATGGACTTTCACAGTAGCCTTGAGGAGCGCGTTTGAAGCGGAAGCTTCGGCCTCCTAAGCTGAAGCCAAAAATATCCCTGCTTTCCTCGGCAATCGGGATGCTGAAGAAAGCATTCTTCAAGTCAATCACCGAGAACCAAGTGGCAGAAGCTGGAATCATAGTCAACAGGGCAGTGATATCAGCAACAACTGGAAACTGTGTCACAACTATTTTATTTACCTCTCTAAGATCAATCACAAACCTGTAAACAGGTGGCTGGGACGGGTCAGTACGTTTCAAAACAGGCAGAACAGAACTATTACAAATGTTGCCTCTTGTCTCTTCAATTACATCTTTTTCAATCAAATCATAAATGATCGCTAGCAACGCCTTTTCACCTTCGCTAGAGATCTTGTATTGGGGAATGCGTGGCATTTTAACATTGGCTTTCAATGTCACAACATATGGCGGTATTTCCAAAAGACCCACATCATTAGCGCCAGAAGCCCAAAGAATACAATTCTGTCGGAAGTTTATCCTTTGACAAATACATCAGAGAGACCACTTTCTTACCCAATGTAAGTTGTACTCCCGAAGGAGAACAATACAATGTTGCATACAATCTTTTCAACAAATCCAATCCTAACAAGTTTTCACCACAACCTGTCGTCAGAATAAGGGGTGCTTCCAATTTACAAGGTCCAACAGAAAGGGACATAGGGCTAGAAATCGGGTTCCTAACCTGGGCGCCAGAAAAACCTACGGAAACATTCATTTCCCAGACAAAGGTGCGCCAGGGAGTTTTGAGTGCATAATAGAACTCTTTGTAGCACCAGTATCCAACAGAAAAGGCTCTGACACACCTGATGTAATCACCTTAACATAAGGTCCACTCTGATCTACTGGAACTGAAACGACTCCCTCTCTTTGTCTATGGCTGTCCTAGCAATCATTACCTTCCATATTCTCATCTTCTGCATAGTAGTCATCAGCATAGTATTGAGCCGTCCTACCAGATGCGTTATTCTGCTGATCAAAACTATTCATCGAATTCTGAGGTGGAAAGGAGCGCGCGTTCTGGGGGAAACTTCCACGTACCCTACCTCTAGGAGCTTGTTGAACACCTCGACCTCTTGCGCCAGAAGTACCATTCGTACGCTGTAACAAAATAGGACAACTATACCTGAAATGACCTTCTTATTTACAATATGAACACTGATTGGGACCTACAGGAACACGTGGTTGAGAAAACTCGAACCTTTGTGAGTTTCCCTGAAACTGTTGAGGTTGCTGATAGTTACTCTGATTATTGCGAGGCGGATACGCCTGCTGTAAAAGAACCTTTGTTTTTAACTCTTTAGTTTTCTTGTCTGCTCTATCCTTCTCGTCCTTATCTCTATTTTCGTAATACTGCGCAGTGGTGAATATCTGTGCTGAAGAGGAAACTGCCCACGAACTCTCTGAATCAACTTCTTACACAACTTGGGAAGCAAATTGTGCTCAAACTTGTCAACGAACAACCGTTGACCACCTTCTGTACTCATATCTTGACCACTGTGGTCGACAAAAGTTTCTTCAAACCTAGTAAAGAAATCAGTTTCCTCTTTCTTCTGCTTACACGCAGACAATTTATCCCAGTTTTCACGCATCGCAGGCATTAAAGTCTTCATATAAGTAATTATTCTACCAGGGAGTTTTGCAACTAAAGGATCGGGTTTAGCACCACCAACTTGTCTGCCATCAGCAGCAGTAATATTAACCCATGTATCACCTAACTCCTGATCATGATCGTCATGACGAATCTTTCCCCATAAAGGTTGTGGAACAACATTCCCGAACAACATGTCTATATCCGCTAAATTCATAATGCATGAGCCTGCAGTCTGTGATAATTCCTTGTAATACCCTGCAGGATTTTTACGGGGATCAGGCAATGTCTGTTTAAGGGCCAAAACTTCAGCTCGCTTCGATGGAACATGTACCCACACACGCTGAAAGTGTGGCTGAATGGCTGGTTTAACGTTTTGGTTCTCTTCTCTCCAAACTGGGGGAACCTCTCTCATGGGATATTGTCTCGCCTTCTTCTTAACAGAGAAATCAGACTCAAACAACGACTGAGAAATACTCCCACTCCTAAACGACAACAATGTCGCAACTGCTTTCTTAACATCAGAACTTACCATTGTGCCTTTTGCAAACTCAAACCGTACACGACACAACTCAGGCGAATTGGATTCCAAATCATTTTCCTCCAATTCTTCACAAAGAAAAATACACATTTTCTCAAATACATATCTCTGCTTTGGTGCTTCCGATTGATGGAAGACATCCATAACAGATTCTAACTTATGGAAACAAAATCTCTTCTCGCAGATATGTCCACGATAGGTCTAGAACTCCAGAATTCCGGCCCTACTCATGAAGGGGACACTCCTTAGATTTACTCTTCTCGAACTGCCCCACCATTCCCTGCAAAACCACTTCTCAGTTGGATTGGACAGACCACTATCTGTTAGAATTTGATCTCCCTATAACAAATAAACGGCCATCCAAAATAACCCTTCCTCCAATATGGCGGCGCCAGTGGCACAAAGTCACAACAGAAGGGCTGCAGAAGATCTGGAAAAAACCCAAATTCCAGGAAACGGACAAGGTGGAAGATACACTAAATAAATTCAACGACTCCCTTATAGAGGCAATAGACAAGCTGGCCCCGCTGAAACTGCAAAAACAATTCCCCACACACAAACAGGAGAAATGGTACACAGAGACATTGAGAACTTAGAAGCAAGGGTGTAGAAGACTAGAAAAAAAATGGAGGAGGTCACACCTCGAAGAGGATAGGAAAGCTTATCTAGAAGCTCAAATAAAAATATTATAAAAACATCAGAAGCGCCCGCAAGGACAGTCTGGCCCAACAATTGATAGAGGCAGGAAATTCCTCGAAGGAATTATACAAAATACTTGAAACCTTTGTAAAACCTACAGCATGTGTGAGCTCGGATGACTTCTCACTGCCACTATGTAATGAGATATCCCTGTTTTTCGAGAGTAAAATCAATACAATATATGATAAAATCCTGAAAGCCACCAGTACCATCTGTGGTAACCCCGTCCCGACTACTCCACAACAAAAGAAAGCATATTTACTTTCTTTTCCCCCAGTCTCTAACACAGATCTCCCCCTCCTAACCAGCCGCATAAAATCAGGCTCCCCTAATGATCTCATACCAGCCAAAATGATGGCTCCTCTAAACTCCTTCCTCGGCCCATTTATTCAAACAATTATAAACCAATCTCTTAGAGAAGGACAGGTACCATCGGAGTGGAAACAAGCAGTGGTCAATCCCATACGAAAAAATACCAGACTCCCTTGGTCAGACCTGTCTAACCTCAGACCCATCTCCCTTCTACCCTACCTCAGTAAACTCACCGAGAAGCATGTCAACACCCACCTGTCGAAATACATCGAGGCAGCAGAGGGCCTGGACCTATCCCAATCTGGTTTCAGGCCCAATCACAGCACTGAATCAGCCCTTCTCTCCGTGACCGATAACATCAGGATGTCACTGGATAAGGGGGGATCAGTGATTTTAGTGCTGTTAGATTTGTCCGCTGCCTTCGACACGGTATCACATGAACTTCTTCTCGAAAGACTGAGTGATGTGGGGGTAGGAGGAGCGGCTCTATCGTGGCTGCAAAGCTTTCTCTCTGGCCGTACTCAAGGTGTCAGACTGGGCTCCCATTCTTCACCCTCAAGGGAGCTAACAAAGGGAGTGCCACAGGGCTCATGCCTGAGCCCCACGCTTTTTAACATTTATGTGGCCCCCTTAGCAAATCTGATAAGATCTTATGGATTCTCCCCGGTGTCATACGCTGATGACACCCAGCTCTTGTTTCCTTTTCAAACTCTCACACCGGCAATTCAGTCAACCTTTGCGGATGGGATGAGAGCAGTGGCGCATTGGATGGCTCAGAACTTCCTCCAATGCAATGTGTCCAAAACCGAGGTCATGCTGTTCGGGGGGGTGACTCTTCTATGGTCCCCAGAATGGTGGCCCCTGGAGTTAGGCCCTGTTCCCAGCCCCAAACTAATAGCTAATAGCTAAAAACCTTGGCATCAAACTAGACCAGGCGCTCCTGCTCAAGGAGCACACCACTCAAGTGGCAGGGCTACTGCGACGCGTCTTCCCATTTCTGCCAGACAATCACAGAAAAACACTCATACAAACCCTTATAATAAGCAGAATGGATTACTGCAACGGACTATACCTATCGGCGAATGAAGAACAGCTGGACAAACTTCAAGTTGTCCAAAATACGGCAGCTAGACTGGCTCTCAATGCTCCTCCCAGAACACCTTCCCGTCCTCTACTTCGCCAACTTCATTGGTTGCCGGTAAAGCAGCGTATCAAATTTAAAATTTGTAGTATGATACACAGATGCCTGTTTGGAACTAGCCCTAAATACCTAAAAGAAAAATTTGCCCCATACAACCCCGGACGCACTCTACGTTCAAGCAACCATCAGCTGCTACAGGTCCCAAAGATAAGAAGAGCCAGACAAGGTGGTCGAGCCCTGTCTTACAAAGGACCTATCCTTTGGAACTCCCTACCCACTGAACTGAAACAGATCAGCAATCTTGAACCCTTCAGGAAAAAACTCAAAACTTATCTTTTTACCCTGCCATAAATCTAGTCATCCTCCCCCCTCACAGCTCCAATCGTATAGTAAACTGTCCAATGTTAGCAACAGCGCAGAGATATCCCTTCGGGAATTGACTCAGGCGCTTTATAAGCAAATAAATAATAAAATAAAATAACTCATATCTTATCGGGTCTGTAACCCATTTATGTGCCAAATGATGAAATGCGTTACTTACCTGTAACAGCAGTTATCCAGTATTGGTGTCTTTCATAGATTCACATGCCTGAATCATTCCCCGTCGTCGAGACGGGAGCCTCCGGTAAATAAAAAAGTAATGTCCATAGACATACATAGAGAGAAAGGGGTCCAAGGGTCTCCCCTTAGTAGCCTTTCCTTGTCCTTATGTAAAAAGGACCAAACTGACATAGTCAGCCAATCAGCTCCGACCTCCCTCTAGAACCTTCCTGGGAGGAGCCTCAGTCCCTCAGATTTTCGTACGCACCCAGCTAGGTTTGGCGTAGTATAGTTCCGAGAGGGAAGTGAGTCCTTCCAGGGGAGGCGGGAGGGTTGCATGTGAATCTATGAAAGACACCAATACTGGATAACTGCTGTTACAGGTAAGTAACGCATTTCTTATCCAGTATTAGGGGTGTCTTTCATAGATTCACATGCCTGAATCAGAGTAGCTAGCAATCACAGTAGCACATTTGTAAAACAGAGTTGCTCTGCCGTCATAGTAGATAATGCATATAATATCATACAATAAAGAGACAGCTTAGAAATAATATCATCAGAGCAATAATGTGCATACCTGGAAGGCGGGATGTAGGAAGGCTCACCTTACTGAAAGAGATGGCGAAGCACCGCCTGGCCCACTGCTGCATCCTTCTGGAGTTCGATATCCAGGCAGTAGTGTCTGGAGAAAGTATGCGGTGACTTCCAGGTCGCCGCCCTGCAGATGTCCAGGATTGGCACTCCTGCAAACAGCGCCGCTGACGTGGACATCGCCCTGGTGGAATGAGCGGTAACATGATCATTCAGAGGCCGGCCGGCCTGTTCGTGGCAGAAGGAAATCGCCGAGGAGATCCATCTGGATATGCTTTGCTTCGTGAGTGGTAGGCCCATTCTTGGCCTGCTGTATGCCACGAACATCTGTGAGGATTTCCTTAGATCCTTAGTCTTCTCCAGGTAGAACTTCAGGCACCTCATAAGGTCCAAAGAATGCAGTGACCTTTCCGCCGCTGTGGAAGGGTTGGCGAAGAAAGACCTAAGGACCAAAGGTTCGTTGAGATGGAAGTCCGACGGTACCTTTGGAATGAACTTAGGGTTTGGTCGCAGAGTCACCCTATCATGTCTGAATTGTAGATAAGGTTCTTGAATGGACAAGGCCTGCAGCTCGCTGACCCTTCTGGCCGAAGTTAGAGCGAGCAAGAGTGCAGTTTTCCATGAAAGGTGTTGAAGCGATGCCCTGTGAATGGGTTCAAACGGGTGTCGCATGAGCTGGTTGAGTACCAGGTTAAGCTGCCAGGTGGGGGGTACCTTCCGAGGCCTCGGGAAGGATCTGTACAGTCCTTTGAGGAATTGTTTAACTAGCCGACTAGACCACAGGGATGGTCCTGTGACCGTTCTGGTGAACCTCGAGATTGCTGCCAGGTGGACTTTGATGGACGCATGCGCCAGTCCCGACTGGGCCAAATGCAGGAGGTATGGCAGTATTTGTTCTGGTGTGATGGTGAGTGGCTGTAAGCCCCGTTCCGAGCACCATATGCAGAACCTCTTCCATTTGAGACAGTAGGTCTTGTTCGTACTGTCCGCTCTTGCTTTGGCTAGCACATCCCTGCAGTCTTGTGGGATATTCAGGCCCCCGAATTCTCTGTGCTCAGGAGCCAGGCTGATAATTTGAGCGATTGGAGGTTCGGGTGTTGCACTTGTCCGTTGGACATCGTCAGTAGGGCTGGGTGTTGGTGCAGTCGGATCGGTGATTTGATGGATAGTCGAAGCAGATCCGAGTACCAGTGTTGCCTCGGCCAGGACGGGGCGATCAAGATCAGGGTGCATGGTTCCGCTTTCATTTTCCTCAGGAGCCGTGGAATCATCGGGAATGGAGGAAAGGCGTATGCAAAGACGCTGTACCATCCGATGGAGAACGCATTTCCTAGTGATCCTGGTTGGGGATGCCAACTTGCGTAGCACGGGCATTTTGCGTTCCTCCTGGTGGCAAAGAGGTCGATGTTTGGGACTCCCCAAAGAGAGAAGATGTGAGTGAGGGCGCTGTCCGATAGTTCCCACTCGTGGGAGAGGGATTTTTGCCTGCTCAGGGCGTCCGCGATGGTATTGTCCCTTCCCGGCACGTATTCCGCTTTGAGTTGGATGTCGTGTAGTACCAGCCAGTTCCAGATCGTCTGTGATTCGCGTGAGAGCGAGAGTGAACGCGTTCCCCCTTGTTTGTTCAAATAGTGCATCGTCGTGGTGTTGTCCGTCCTGACGAGCACTGGGGATTTCTGGATGCGGGGTAGGAAGGCTTGTAGAGCCAGAAACACTGCTCTCAGCTCCAAGAGGTTGATATGGAGCAATTGCTCTTGAGAGTCCCATTTGCCGCTGATCTGTAGGTCCTGGAGCACTGCGCCCCAACCCTCTAGGGAGGCGTCTGTTGTTATCACCAGCGGTGATGCTGGGAGGAGAAACGGCAAGCCCACCATCAGGTTGTGACGACTTGTCCACCATTGTAGAGCTTTTGAAATCTTCGGTGTGATCCGAAGGATGTCTTCGAATGAGCCAGTGCTTTGTGTCCATTGGCTCGCGAGTGCCTCCTGTAAGGGCCGCATTCTGAGCCTGCAGTGTGGTATGAGGAGTATGCAGGAAGACATCATCCCGAGGAGGGAGGAGTGAGTCCGAACTTTCAGTTGCTTTCTCTTTGCCACAGCCGTGGCCAGAGATAAGATCCTGTCTGCTCTTTCTTTTGAGGGGAAGGCCTTCGTGCAGCTTGTGTCTAACATTGCCCCTAGGAAGGTAATTTTTGTTGCGGGCACCATGCATGATTTCTTGACATTGAGCGTCAATCCCAGATTTTGAAAGAGATTGGTGCAGGCGTTGGAGGACGTGACCGCGTCCCCAGGTGAGGGTGCTTTCACCAGCCAGTCGTCTAGGTAGGGGAAGACTTGGTGGCCCAGTTGGCGCAGGAATGCCGCCACAGGCGCAAGGCATTTCGTGAATATGCGCGGCGCGGACTTGAGGCCGAACGGCAGTACTTTGAACTGATAGTGACGGCCCGCCACCTCGAATCTTAGGAACTTTCGGTGAGTTTTGAGGATAGGGATGTGGTAGTATGCATCCTGGAGATCCAGTGACACCATAAAATCTCCTTTCTCTAGAATGCCCAGGATTTCCTGAATTGTCACCATCCTGAATGATTGGCTTCGTAGGAAGGTGTTGAGCCCCCGGAGATCCAGGATGGGTCTCCACTTGTTTTCTTTTTGTTGAACAAGAAAGAAGTGGGAGTAAAATCCTTTCCCCTTCGAGGATGCCGGAACCCTTTCGATTGCTCCTTTTTGTAGCATTGTCGAAAGTTCCTTTAGAAGCAGGCGTGGATGTTTGTGTGTCCGTCTGCGTGGAGGGGTATTGGGAGGGATGGAGGTGAACTCGAGAGAGTGGCCAAATCGAATAATTTGAAGAACCCACCGGTCCGTGGTGATGTTCTGCCAATTGTGAAGGAAATGGGTCAGCTTTCCTCCAATCTGAAAGGACGGAGATGGTGTTCGGACTGGCTGGAGGAGGTGGTCACTGGCGGCCGCCAGCGCCCCTCTTGGTGTTTTTACCTCTGTAGGACGACCTTCCGAATGAAGACTGTCTGCCCTGTTGTTGCTTGTTTTGGTACTGGCCTTTTTGATTGTACGAGAATGAGGCCGAGGACCTGTTTTGATATGAGCCTCTATAGGAGGATTGACCCCTGGGCTTGTTGCCACGAAAGGACTGGTTTCTGAACTGTAGAGATCCCAGGGCCCTTGCCGTGTCTGTGTCCTTTTTAATGGCCTGTAGGGCCTCGTCGACCTGTACTCCAAACAGGTGCTGGCCGTCGAAGGGCATGTCTAGAACCTTTGCCTGAACTTCTTGGCGGAATGAAGTGGCTTTGAGCCATCCCTGTCGTCTCAGCACAGCCGCTCCCGCAAGTTGACGGAAGCCTGTCATGGCTGCGTCGATAGCACAGTCTATGAGTTCCGCTGCAGAAGATTGACCCTCCACGAGGAGCGCTTTCACCTCACCCTGGACGTCATCAGGTAGTTCCTTTAGGTAAGGGGCAATGTCCTCCCATAATTGTCGATTGTAGCGTCCTAGCAAGGCAATGGAGTTGGCCACCTTGATGGACATGGCCGATGTGGAAGTGAAGCGCTTGCCTATTGTGTCCAGTTTCCTGCCCTCTTTATCCGGGGGAGCTGACAGTGGTGATGAAGGGTTGCGGGAGTTTTTCTGGGCCGCCTGCGTCACTACCGAGTCCGGTTTGGGGTGACCATTTAGGCAAGCCGCTGCAGTGAGTGGTGCCCTGTATTTTTTATCAAGGCGTGGGACCACCGCTGGCACAGAAGCAGGAGTGAGCATTAGCTTCTTTCCCTGTTCCCACAAAAAGTCTATGATTGGAACAGCTTTTGCAGATTTTTGAGGCTGTTCCTTGAAGTCATGGAGGAAACAGTCCGTTTCTGTGGATTCCACCACCATGTGGAATCTCTTCGCCGCTCTCTCCACCAGCTTGTGGAAACCCGCAATGTCCACCGGTGGGGAGTCCGCTTGGCGTGGTTGTGGTGAAGCTGGGGATGATGTAATATATTCGTCCTCATCAGCCTGGTCCGAGTGGTCTGAGTGAACCTCCTGGACCTCTCCTTCCTCCAGTTCTTCCTCTTCCTCTTCTTCGTCCGAAGAGACCACCACTTGAGGATGAACTTCCTGGTGGGGTTGATGGCGAGGATGAGGGCGTTCCGGTGCGGACACCTGAACATGCACTGGAGGCGTCTGATCTTCCTTGTCCTCTGGTGCGGGACTTTCAGGTGCTTGACCTCCTTTGCTAGGTTCCGGAAAGCGCCGCTTGTAGTCTTGCACAAGAAGTTTCAAGTCATCCACCAGTGTCGCCGGCAGGCATATCATGGGGGTGACTTCGGTGTGGACAGTGGCTTGGACCGAGTGCTCCTGATACGTGAATTCGTCCTGTTCCTCATCAGTGCTTTGGCATTTTATGTGGAGGTCTGTGAGAGAAGTAGCGGGATTCAGATGGTCATCCTCCTCGGATTCCTCGCTTTGGAAAATTTCTTGAGGTGGTTGTTTTTCCACCTTGCTAGGAGACGTCGTTTCCGGGGTAATTATTGACTTTTCCTGTTTGGTATACTGAATGGTAGAGCTCGTAGTCGTCGCGGGGTCCGTCGACGGTGGTAGCATCATGTACGGCGTCTCCACCAGCTTTGATTTCTTCCATGTTTCGTTCGTCGCCGAATCGCTCGTCGACGATGTCGTCGTCGAGCCCGTCGTCGACGGTGTCTTCGTCGACGGTGTCTTCGTCGACGGTGTCTTCGTCGACGGTGTCTTCGTCGATGGTGTCTTCGTCGACGGTGTCTTCGTCGACGGGCTCGTCGCCGACGAGCCGGGCGTCGACGAGGTCTTCGTCGACGGAGGGGTTGACGAAGGGATCTTGGTCGTCGACGACTGCGCAGCCGTCGTCGTCATCGACGGTGCCTTCGTAGACGACTGTCTCGTCGACGAGTCTCTCGTCGACACTCTCGTCAACGACGGTTTGGACGACGATGTGCTTGTCGCTGTTGATGGCGTCGTCGACGGTGTAGTCTTCGTCGACATTGTCAGGGGAATAATTGAAGAAACAGGCCTACCTGTAGATGAAGAGGAAGTAGTCATCGTCGTTGAAGCTGAGGGCGACGATGCCGATGTGGTAGACACCGTGGTTTTTACTGAGGTAGTCCTCTGGCTTTGTCTGGAGGACGGAGCAGGCATTTTGAAGGTTTTATCTTCCTTCGCCGACACTGAGGATGACGCCGATCTCGCCTCAGAAGACTTTTTGTGAGTCTTCGCAGGAGGAGTGTCTGAGTGGCCCGGGGAAGCGTCCCTTGGCCTCTTGCTCGAGACAGCAGAAGTTCTGGAAACGCTGCTCACAGAGGACTCTGGATTGTCCCTGTTCTTAAGCCTGTCCAGCCAGATCAGAAGGCGACCTTCTCTGTCTCTCACGGTCTTTTTGGGAAAAGACCGACAGATTGCGCATTTTTCCGAATTGTGATCCGGGTAAAGGCAATACAGGCACAGGTCGTGTTTGTCATCCACGTGAATCCTTTTCTTACTGCAGGAAGAGCAGGCCCTGAACAGGGCTTTCTTCCCCAAGTCAGACATGACAAAGGCAGTATAAACACACACTTACTTCAGGGGTAGTGTGTTGAGGAAGTCCTTGAAGAGTTTTTTGTTTCAGAGAAACTTCCAAGAGAGTTTGATGATTTTTAGTAATAATCCTGAGGAGAGCTCAGGCTGGAGACTCCCTAGCACAACGTGCGGTAGAAAATCTGAGGGACTGAGGCTCCTCCCAGGAAGGTTCTAGAGGGAGGTCGGAGCTGATTGGCTGACTATGTCAGTTTGGTCCTTTTTACATAAGGACAAGGAAAGGCTACTAAGGGGAGACCCTTGGACCCCTTTCTCTCTATGTATGTCTATGGACATTACTTTTTTATTTACTGGAGGCTCCCGTCTCGACGACGGGGAATGATTCAGGCATGTGAATCTATGAAAGACACCCCTAATACTGGATAACCAATATCTCTTTCTCTCGAGAATCAGGCAGTTGGCTACGCAACTGTTTACGCTCCGAATCAGGGGTCGTATTATGCGACCCAAAGAAAGGAGAGAAAAGACTAGTAACAGTGTTTGTCATTCTCTGTCGAACAGAAGGAGAAGTCGACAAGACGGGAGATAAAGCAGACTGAGAAAAGGTCAACGTAGGAGCAGTAGTAGGGGAGGTAGCAAGAACAGGTGGAAAAGTTGCAGGAGTTAAAGGCAGAGCAGGTAGCAAAGTCAGTGGCCCTTGAGAAGGCTGCACCAGAGGAGTAGGGGCCAGCGGAAGAGGAGCTGGCGGCTGTTGGATAGCAAGGGGCAAAGCAACCAGAGGTTGCGCCACTAAAGGTTGCGGAGGTGCTGTAGCACTCTGCGCATAAGGGGGTGGCGAACTTAATAAGTGTGACATTTAAGAATCTTTCTCAGGTTCTTTTGCTGCATCTTGCTGAAGAGGCGGCAAAACTGGGTAACATTTATCAATCGCCATTTTACGTTACCGGTGCAACTGCTCACTTGCTTGTTCTTCTTCTTTATCTTTATACTGCATAGCAGCTTGCATTATCGAAATACCCCTTTCTCTCTTTTTTCTTTTTGCTAATTTAATTTCCTTCTGTTTGGCTTCCTTACGCCATAGGCGGAAAGAGTCAAACATCGCCGGCCGGGCTTTCTTCTTGAAAAGTTTAACCTCCAGATTATCTAAAATCTCCGTGTCAAAACTACCATATTGGGGCCATTTTAAAACACCATCCTTTCTGGTGTATCGGATCCATATTTCATTATATGCGATGGGGCCTACGCCATGTTTCACATATAGTTCATAGGTTGGAGTTCCAATCGGAGGAACCGGACACGAGTCCTCCAATCGGGAATCCCTACTACAACCAAGACAAAACAAATTTCCAAGTCTGCTAAGACCAGGCATCTTCGCTCTCTAGTCTAGCTTCAAACTTCAAAGGATTATCGAATACAATAGTCTCGTGAATACACGAGTCCTTCGGTTTTGGTACTTGCAAGTTCCAAACAAAATTATCCCAAAGGGGATACCAAACTAAGGACTGGGAGACGCTCCACTTATACTTAACTGAGGTATCGATGAGGTCACCAGAATACTCGTCTATTGTTTCGCTCTACCAATCATCAAGGGTCCAAAACAGGGTGATAGTCAGGGCAGCAGTCCTTCGTAGCCGTCGGGAAGCGGGGAACCTTGCAGCAAAGACTTTCGGACCACGTCGACATACAGGGGTCGATGAAGTGGCGGCCTTCCTCCAGAATTTTCACACGAAGCTCCTCACGAACCTCTGGCTAGGACCGGTACCGCTGATACCGCCCCACGTTGGGCGCCAACTGAAGTACTGGGTTTTTCAGAACCCAGAGGTGCCAGGGAACACACCCAAAGACTTCGAGTCTTTCCTGTTTTAGACTACAGAAACACAGAGTCTTCTAGGTGAAGTCAAAGATCGAATTTATTGGCTGCAGCCAGTAACAGGTATCCTAGAAGTACAACACGGTGTATATTCTCAGGAGACTGCTCAATCTTACAAAGCCAGCCTTCTCCTTTTATACAAAATATTATGCTTTAGGCAAACATTCCTTATTTTACAGTTGACCATTCACATATTTTCACTACAAAGAAAAAGCAGAGTCATGATGACAAGCCCATATTTCAGTTTGTCCAACCCACAAACAATTGCCTGGTAAGGCCCAATATTTTCATCAGATATCGACGGACCCCCAATAAAAACGGGCACTTCCTCCTAGTAAAGTAAGTCATACAGAAAGAAACCGGGACAGGTGTGTGTAAGATTAGGCATGGTTTGTGTGTGATGAAAGGTTTATGATATGTTGTGCCTTGATACTAATCTCATTCGGTCACTGGGAAAGGAACTGGCCGAACAGGTTTGGCTTCAGGCAGTGGAGTCAGTTTGCCCAGGTCACAGAGGAGTCAGCAAAGGTGTATGTGTCCTTCAGACAAGTTTTTGGCCTTAGTCATTAGCCTATGTGAGGGCAATCATAAAATGGCTGCCGTTCACAAAATGGAACCCGAGGGTTCAGGACAGAAACTCTGATTTCAGGGTGATTTTGTCACCCGAATATGACAAAAATGCTTGTGCACAGTGTTCTAATCATTCTCGGTCTGCTGATACCAAAATCGTCATGATACGACGATGTTTATAACACGGGTCCAGAATTTTCAGTACCACAAGATGAAATGAAATGAAATGAAATGATTACGCACTTGTATAGCGCACGACTACCCGTAGGCATCTCGGCGCTTGTACGAATACCGTCGAGGAACCCTCCCTGGCATTTCCCTGTGAGGAGCCCACTCCTGGGCACCCCCAAGGTGAAGCCAGGCATCCTAGCATTGTTGGGGCCGTTGTGGAGATTAAGCAAGCTATTGCCCAGAGGTGCAGAGTGGGACTCATGATTAGAATAGGCACGAGGCGAGAATTATCAGGTCCGAGGAAATTGAGTCCGAGACCCGCCGAGGCGGGAATTGAACCCTGGTCCCGGCCAGACTACTGCATCAGGGTCTGCCGCTCTAACCATTGAGCCGCACTTCTCTACAAGTGCACAAGCACTGCCCTGCAAAACTCACCCTGGATACCAGATACCAGATACTAGGGGGATGTGGAAGTCGCTAGACATTCTTCTGGACTCCTACGAACCCCCGTGAGTCCACTTGGGACCCCAGGGAGGAGATCGGCCCCCACACAGTGATACAACCCCAGACTAGGCTCATAGCGAGTGAACACTTCTTGCACCCTACCTCTACTCTTTCTCTCCTTTTTTCTCTCTTCTTGCTATTCGGTTTCTAATTTTTCCAGCTAGTCAACACAGGGGGGACCAGCTGGACGTGTACAGAACAGAGTCATGTAATTTCTGTAATACCAACTATGATAATCTGGTAACCCTTAACAAAAATGCGAATGTACTTGTTTTGTAAAAAAAGAAAAACCTTGAAATCAAACTGACGTTTTTTTAAATTGGTAATTTGAGTTAAAGGAACAGCGAACAGTTTGCACTTAAGAAGCTGTCTAAGTCCTATAGAAACCAGAGTCAACCTCATTTAAAACAAGAAGCAGTTCAGTTTAAAAGAACATTAAAGTCAAGTATTGGGAAAGGCAATAGTACTGTGGTGTGTACTTGTGAGGGGGAGATCCACGTCGCGGACATTGAAGTTAGCCAATGGCTGAAGTGGGATGACCCACCGCCCGAAGTTAGCCAATGGCTGAAGTGGGCTGACCCACCGCCCCAAGACTGTAGTGTCTGGAAGTAACATGTGAAGGGTTGACTAAATGAACAGGAGGACTGGCTGAAAACCTCGAAGTAAATATGTCATACATATTTCAGTATAATTGTACTGGTTAACGTCCTACTCAATAAAAGCAATGTTTAAACGCAGCATTGGAAATATTCCAAAATGGGAGGAGAGAACAGATTGAACAGAATGTTCTCAGCTTATGTAGGATTTAAAATGCTATTTTCACTGAGAATCAGTAGCTTTGGGCACTATTCCAGCAAAGCATAGCACCGTTGTGCAGGGCACCGGTCACACACCAGCTTTAGAAAGAAGCTCTAGCATGTAATTGAGTCTCAAAATGTGGCGCAATTTAAACCATAAAAATACATACCTTGCGGCTGTGGTTTCCCATTTCACCCAGTCATGTTTAAAGAAAACAAACAACTCCACTGAAGTCTTACTTGATTAATAACTCCAGCAATCAAGGGTAAGAATGAAACAGACACATACTACCTTGTGCGGTAGGTGTAGGCCTCATTACTTACTTTAGCAAGGTGGGAAAAATGGCGACTGGAGGGACCGAGCTGGTCACAACCAGGGGGCTGACGCAACCCAGGGCATAGGGGCTCAGAGGTACCCAGGGTTGGGGGCTGATTGTGGGACCACACTTACTATGCACCAGGCCACGCTAGAGCTCAGTGTCAGAAGCAGGGAGGGTTCATGCGAGCCACCAGGCGCACCTCAAGAGCTGAGCCTGGGGCGAGGGTCTGCGCCACCCCAGGGGTTCTAGAGGGGGCCGCCTCCCAGCTCAGTCCCTCTGCGAGCACCGTAGCTTGCTCGCTCCTGCCAGTCCCTGGGATGTAGGGGCACCAGGCCAAGCTAGTGGTCAGTGTCAGCAGCAGGGAGGGTTCATGCTCGCCATCAGACGCACCTAAGAGCTGAGCCTGGGGCGAGGGTCTGAGCTGCTCCTGGAGTTCCAGCCCCTCTGCGAGCATGGGAGCTTGCTCACTCCTGCCGGTCCCTGGGATGTGGGGGCACCAGGCCACGCTAGTGCTCAGTGTCAGCAGCAGGGAGGGTTCATGCTCGCCATCAGACGCACCTAAGAGCTGAGACTGGGGCGAGGGTCTGCGCCACCCCAGGGGTTCTAGAGGGGGCCGCCTCCCAGCCCAGCCCCTCTGTGAGCACCGAAGCTTGCTCACTCCTGCCGGTCCCTGGGATGTTGGGTCACTAAGCCACGCTAGTGCTCTGTGTCAGCAGCAGGGAGGGTTCATGCTCGCCATCAAACGCACCTCAAGAGCTGAGCTTGGGGCAAGGGTCTGCGCCGCCCCCGGGGTTCTAGAGGGGGCCGCCTCCCATCCCAGCCCCTCTGTGAGCACCGAAGCTTGCTCACTCCTGCCTGTCCCTGGGATGTGGGGGCACCAAGCCAGGCTAGTGCTCTGTGTCAGCAGCAGGGAGTGTTCATGCGAGCTAGACGCACCTCAAGAGCTGAGCTTGGGGCGAGGGTCTTCGCCGCCCCAGGGGTTCTAGAGGGTGCCGCCTCCCAGCCCAGCCCCTCTGCGAACACCGAAGCTTGCTCACTCCTGCCAGTCCCCGGGATGTGGGGGCACCAGGCCACTCTACTGCTCAGTGTCAGCAACAGGGAGGGTTCATGCTCGTCATCAGACGCACCTAAGAGCTGAGCTTGGGGCGAGGGTCTGCGCCGCCCCAGGGGTTCTAGAGGGTGCCGCCTCCCAGCCCAGCCCCTCTGCGAGCACCGAAGCTTGCTCACTCCTGCCGGTCCCTGGGATGTGGGGGCACCAAGCCAGGCTAGTGCTCTGTGTCAGCACCAGGGAGGGTTCATGCTCGCCATCAGATGCACCTAAGAGCTGAGCTTGGGGCGAGGGTCTGCGCTGCCCCAGGGGTTCTAGAGGGGGCCGCCTCCCAGCCCAGCCCCTCTGCGAGCACCGAAGCTTGCTCACTCCTGCCGGTCCCTGGGATGTGGGGGCACCAAGCCAGGCTAGTGCTCAGTGTCAGCAGCAGGGAGGGTTCATGCTCATCATCAGACGCACCTAAGAGCTGAGCTTGGGGCGAGGGTCTGCACCGCCCCAGGTGTTCTAGAGGGTGCCGCCTCCTAGCCCAGCCCCTCTGTGAGCACCGAAGCTTGCTCCCTCCTGCCGGTCCCTGGGATGTGGGGGCACCAAGCCAGGCTAGTGCTCTGTGTCAGCATCAGGGAGGGTTCATGCTCGTCATCAGACCCACCTAAGAGCTGAGCTTGGGGCGAGGGTCTGCACCACCCCAGGGGTTCTAGAGGGGGCCGCCTCCCAGCCCAGCCCCTCTGCGAGCACCGAAGCTTGCTCACTCCTGCCGGTCCCTGGGATGTAGGGGCACCAGGCCACTCTACTGCTCAGTGTCAGCAGCAGGGAGGGTTCATGCTCGCCATCAGACGCACCTAAGAACTGAGCTTGGGGCGAGGGTCTGCGCCGCCCCAGGGGTTCTAGAGGGTGCCGCCTCCCAGCCCAGCCCCTCTGCGGGCATGGGAGTTTGTTCACTCCTGCCAGTCCCTGGGATGTGGGGGCAGCAGGTAGGGTGCCAGGAGCCGGGCACTGCCGCTGCCTGCCCAGTGGCTCAGCAGACCCTGTCCCATCTAATCTAGAGATGCCCCCACATGCACTAGGCCTCACAGTCATCAGCGCCTTGGACTCATGCAAGGACCCCTCTCGCACACCCAGGGTAGCCTCAGTCTCCCCAGGACAGACTGACATTTTGCGGGGGTCCACGGCGACGGAGCGTTTTCCCTGGACAGGGACACCCTCTAGGCTGGTGACATTGGCTGCCTCTGTTTCCTGCGGAGGAAGAGAGACGGTGAGAGGAGGACACTGAAGAAAGGACAGGACAGCACACCCTGGCACCGGAGCCGTGACCCTCCCAAGGGTTCACTAGAGAGAGTCACTGCGGGGCAAGGCCATGGGTGGAAACAAGGGCCTGAGAGGCAAACCCCGCCAGCCGACACGGACCATGGCATCAGACAGGATTGCGGTGGTCATCACAGAAAGAAGCGACCCCCAGCTCCCGGTGCCACCAGTTCCACCATGCCACCTGCACAGCCAGGCAGAGCCTCTCGGGGACGGGAGGGACACAAGACCACACTGCTCACCTTCTCTCTGGCGACAACATAGACCTCCACTGTCTCGCCATCTCCTACGCTGCGAAGGTACTTCCAGGGATTCTTCTTCCTAATTGCTGTCTAGTTAAACAAGCATTGGCATAGCCAATACGTATCGCTTTTGGGACCTTATAAGTGTTTAGCCATGCAACAGTTCATGTTGTTGCACCAAGGATCTTGTGCTGGATATTAAACACTTATAATGTCCCAAAGGCGAGACCTTAGAGCTATTGACTTTGTCAATGTTTCTAAGCTGTGCTGTAGAGACCTGTGGCTGCTGTGCAGCATGCTGAGAAGTTGTAATTAAAAAGTGTAAGAAGTAATGAGTGATGCTGTGGTGGCCCTGAGTGATGCTGTGGTGGTTCTGACTGATGCTGCGATGATGCCAATTGATGCTGTGGTGCTGCTGAGTGATGCTGTGGTAGCGCATCGTGATGCTGTGGTGTCATTGAGCGATCCTGTGCTGTCCCTGAGTGATGCTGCGGCGGCCCTGAGTGATGCTGTATTGGTGCTGAGTGATGCTGTGGTGGTGCTGATTGATGCTGTGGTGAAGGCTATGCTGTGGTAGCGCATAGTGATGCTGTGGTGGTACTGAGTGATGCTGTTGTGGTACTGAGTGATGCTGTGGTGTTCCTGAGTGATGCTGTTGTGGTGCTGAGTGATGCTGTGGTAGCATATAGTGATGTTGTGGTCGTACTGAGTGATGCTGTAGTGGTGCAGAGTGATGCTGTGGTGGTACTGAGTGACGCTGTAGTGTTTCTGAGTGATGCAGTGGTGGTGCTGAGTGATGCTGTGGTGGTGCTGAGTGATGCAGTGGTGGTGCTGAGTGATGCAGTGGTGGTGCTGGCTGATGATGTGGTGGTGCTGACTGATGCTGTGGCGATGCTGATTAATGCTGTTGTGCATATAGTGATGTTGTGGTCATACTGAGTGAGACTGTGAGGTTCCTGAGTGATGCTGTGGTAGTGCTGAGTCATGTTGTGGTGAAGGTGAGTGATGCTGTGGTGGTGCTGAGTGATGCTGTGGTGGCGCTGAGTGATGCTGTGGTGGCGCTGAGTGATACTGTGGTGGTGCGAAGTGATATTGTGGGGGTGTTAAGTGAGGATGTGGTGGTGCAGAGTGATGCTGTGGTGCTGCTGAGTGATGCTGTGGTAGCGCATAGTGATGCTGTGGTGTTCCCGAGTGATGCTGTGGTGGTGATGAGTGATGCTGTGGAGTGCTGAGTGAAGCTGTGGTGGTGCTGAGTGATGCTGTGGTCGACCTGAGTAATTGCGGCTGGCGAGTGGCAGGCTACTTTTAATACAATATGGAGTTTTGTGCAACGTGTGAGTTCGAGCTGCGGCGGCCTGTGGGAGTATACAGCAAAAATGCTTGTTAGTTTGGAGTGCTAAAAGGTAATATGTGAGAAAGTTATTTAAAAAGTACTGTGTGGGTGAAGGAAGATTGTATGGGTGCATGGCAGAGCAGGGATAAGGAAGAATGGGGGTGCAAAAGAGGTAAGAGTGGCAACTTGTTGATAGTAAAATTATGGAAGGCTAAAGGAATGTGAGTATATTTGTAGAGGGGAAATTAAGAATTGTTTTGTGGGTGGTAATGTTTTGATTTGTTCTGCATTCCTTCCATCATTTGTGTGTCTTTTGCTATTTCGGAATAGAAAGCTTGTGCGCTCATGCCTGCGTGCTTGCGGGCCTGTGTGCGCTCATGCCTGCGTGCTTGTGGGCCTGTGTGCGCTCATGTCTGCATGCTTGCTGGCCTGTGTGCGCTCATGTCTGCATGCTTGCTGGCCTGTGTGCGCTCATGTCTGCGTGCTTTCAGGTCTGTGTGCACTCATGCCTGCGTGCTTGCTGGCCTGTGTGCACTCATGCCTGCGTGCTTGCTGGCCTGTGTGCACTGGATGCCTGCGTGCTTGCTGGCCTGTGTGCACTGGATGCCTGCGTGCTTGCGGGCCTGTGTGCACTCATGCCTGCGTGCTTGCGGGCCTGTGTGCACTCATGCCTGCGTCTTTGCGGGCCTGTGTGCACTCATGCCTGCGTCTTTGCAGGCCTGTTTGCACTCATGCCTGCATGCTTGCGGGCCTGTGTGCACTGGATGCCTGCGTGCTTGCTGGTCTGTGTGCACTGGATGCCTGCGTGCTTGCTGGCCTGTGTGCACTCATGCCTGCCTGCTTGCGGGCCTGTGTGCACTCATGCCTGCCGCTTGCGGGCCTGTGTGCACTCATGCCTGCGGGCCTGTGAGCACTCATGCCTACGTGCTTGCGGGCCTGTGTGCACTCATGCCTGCGTGCTTGCGGTGTTCAAAAGAAGCAACAGTGAGGGTACCACACACTGTAGCAGAAAAAATAACCCAAATTCACAAATAGAGATAACTCAATTTTTCTATTTTGGTTTGGCGTCCGCTCCAAACCCCCAAGTGGATCCACCGTCCTAAGAATCAAAAATGTCCAATACAATTCCAATAATTAGAGGGAGCGGTCCATACTTCTTGAAAATATCACAGGGCCAAAGATTGTTGATTCTCAATTATTTTTATACACGTTTTCATTCATCAACTGGCGACAGCTTCCTTAGTGATTTTCAACATAAATGAGTCCAAATTTACTCAAAACATCAAACAGCGACAGCCGACGCGTTTCGTCCAATGAAGGACATCATCAGGGCTGTTGAAATATAAATCAAACAAGGAAAGTGCATTATACACTTGAAAAGCCAATAACCAAAATTACAATATTACCATGACAGTACACAATCATTTATACTTAATACCTCTCCTCCTGCCTATTTGACAGTCTGAAGTATTACGAAATTTCAATGAACAACATCACAGTATTACCATAATAGTACACATTTATGGATACTGTATACCTCATCCCCTGCCTATTTGGCAGTCTGAAGTATTGTTCAAAATACCTTCAAATGAACTCCATAGATCTGTTCCCCAAACTCACAGAATTAACAAATACTGTGGTATGCCTCAAAAATTCAGAGACGCCGGCCTTTCAATAGTTAGTTCGACAGATAAATCTCTCTAATCGCTGTTTATAATAGGTATTGACCACAATTCGATATCTGTAATGAAAACATCCCAATGATATATATGGTACATGTCATATTTATCATCATATACCTCAAAAGAGTCAATTATTGCTGAGCATTACAAAAAGCAGGTTCCTAACATGAGCTCAAATTGAATCTCACCTCTTTAGTGAATAGGATCCAAGTTAGGGTCTGGGCCTCCCCAGGGGTTCTTCACTTCTTCTGTTAAATTCTCTGTAAAATACAACATAATATCTACCAATTCACTATCCATGTATATTCCCTACTGCCATGTACCATGGTACTTTCCTCTATTCACCACAAATGTCTGCTTACCATTTAGCTATCCAAAATTCCCTTCCACGTTTGCTCAAATACCCACTCTCTATGTTTCCTATTCAGATCTGAAAAACATATATATGTATACACATATATTAAAATCCAAAGTACATGCTTGTGGCCTGTGTGCACTCATGCCTGCGTGCTTGCTGGCCTGTGTGCACTGGATGCCTGTGTGCTTGCGGGCCGCTGTGCGCTCATGCCTGCGTGCTTGCGGGCCTGTGTGCGCTCATGCCTGTATGCTTGCGGGCCTTTGCGGGCTCATGCCTGCGTGCTTGTGGACCTGTGTGCGCTCATGCCTGCGTGTTTGCGGGCCTGTGTGCTCTCATGCCTCCGTGCTTGCGGGCCTGTGTGCATTCATGCCTGCGGGCCTGGGTGCCCTTATGCCTGCGTGTTTGCGGGCCTGTGTGCTCTCATGCCTCCGTGCTTGCGGGCCTGTGTGCATTTATGCCTACGTGCTTGCTGGCCTGTGTGCATTCATGCCTGCGTGTTTGCGGGCCTGTGTGCGCTCATGCCTGCGTGTTTGCGGGCCTGTGTGCGCTCATGCCTGCGGGCCTGTGTGCGCTCATGCCTGTATGCTTGCGGGTCTTTGCGCGCTCATGCCTGCGTGCTTGTGGACCTGTGTGCGCTCATGCCTGTGTGTTTGCGGGCCTGTGTGCGCTCATGCCTGCATGTTTGCGGGCCTGTGTGCTCTCATGCCTCCGTGCTTGCGGGCCTGTGTGCTCTGCTTGCTGGCCTGTGTGCCCTCATGCCAGCGTGCTTCTGGGCATGTGTGGGCTCATGCCTGCATGCTTATGGGCCTGTGTGCGCTCATGCCTGCGTGCTTGCGGGCCTGTGTACACTCATACCTGCGTCCTTGGGCGTTTGTCTGATAGACTTTTTGAAATTGGGTGCGCTTGTCGTGTGCATGCTCAGTGCGTCCATGTTTCTGTCCTCTGGACCTGGTGTGGGCGATCTGGCACTCAGGAGGGGTCCGACAGCCAGCCAGCCGATGTTGTCCACGGTCCTGCCAGGCTCCATAAAGTCCCCTTGTGTGCCAGCGGCCCTGCCTTGCACACAGGGCCGCTTGTGCCCAGGTACACAGACTCCACCTGAAGACAGAGTGCACAGGTCTGGCATGGGGGCGTCGACTCAAAGGGGTCTTGTGTGAGAGCTCCCAGAGGAGGGCAGGCCGAAGAGCGAGGGTGAGCAGGACGAGGAGAGAGGGTGAGCAGGCCGAGGAGAGAGGGTGAGCAGGACGAGGAGAGAGGGTGAGCAGGGCGAGGAGAGAGGGTGAGCAGGCCAAGGAGAGAGGGTGAGCAGGCCGAGGAGAGAGGGGAGGCCACGGAGAGAGGGTGAGCATGCCGAGGAGCGAGGGTGAGCAGGCCGCCGAGGAGACAGGGTGGGCAGGACGAGGAGAGAGGGTAGGCCGTGGAGAGGGGGTGAGCAGGCCATGGAGAGAGGGTGAGCAGGCCGAGGAGAGAGGGTGAGCAGGCCGAGGAGAGAGGGTGAGCAGGCCGCCGAGGAGACAGGGTGGGCAGGACGAGGAGAGAGGGTAGGCCACGGAGAGAGGGTGAGCATGCCGAGGACAGAGGGTGAGCAGGACGAGGAGAGAGGGTGAGTAGGCCGAGGAGAGAGGGTGAGCAGGCTGTGGAGAGAGGGTGAGCAGGAGGTGGCGAGAGGGTGAGCAGGCCGCCGAGGAGAGAGGGTGGGCATGCCATGGAGAGAGGGTGAGCAGGCCGTGGAGAGAGGGTGGGCTGTGGAGAGAGGGTGGGCAGGCCATGCAGAGAGGGTCAGCAGGCCGTGGAGAGAGGGTGAGCAGGCCGCCGTGGAGAGAGGGTGAGCAGGCCGTGGAGAGAGGGTAGGCAGGCCGAGGAGAGAGGGTGAGCAGGCTGTGGAGAGAGGCTGAGCAGACCTTGGAGAGAGGGTGAGCAGGCTGTGGAGAGAGGGAGAGCAGGCCGTGAAGAGAGGGTGAGCAGGCCGAGGAGAGAGGGTGAGCAGGCTGTGGAGAGAGGCTGAGCAGACCTTGGAGAGAGGGTGAGCAGCCTGTGGAGAGAGGGTGAGCAGGCCGAGGAGAGAGGGTGAGCAGGCCGTGGAGAGAGGGTGAGCAGGGCGAGGAGAGAGGGTGGGCTGTGGAGAGAGGGTGGGCAGGCCGTGGAGAGAGGGTGAGCAGCCTGTGGAGAGAGGGTGAGCAGGCCGTGAAGAGAGGGCGAGCAGGCCGTGGAGAGAGGGTGAGCAGACTGTTGAGAGAGGGTGAGCAGGCCGTGCTGAAACAGAGAGAGGAAATGAAAGAGACGAGACAACAACGGCGTAAACAATGCGGCCTATTTACACCGTGACGCATCTAAGTAGACGCGTCACGTTGTAAAGCCCGGCATCACAATATACCTGCGTTAGGTAAAATGTATACATGGTGGGAGTTCCCACGCAGGAAAGCCTCATAAAAGCGAAGATTTCACTGTGCCACTTTTAGGATGCCACTGCGTCAAAACCCTAGTGACGCAGTGTGTGGGAATCGGCCTCAACACACATTGCTGAAGTTGCGTCGTGCTTGCGACATGACTCCAGCAATGCGTGACTTTTCCGCCAACAGATGCGTCAGAATTTCTGACGCATCTGTCAGTCCTTGTGCCATGGTGTGCCATATTGTAAATACGGCACATCCATGGTGGCACAAGCATTTTCTACTGTGGCGCAAGGAAAGTGACGCATCTTTATAGGTGCGTCACTTTCTTGTAAATCTGTCCCTCAGTTTGTGCGGATTACGTCCACTGCACGCCATGTAAAGACACTAGAGTTGCAACAGGGGGGTACCTTGGAGCCACAGTAGATTATAGGTCTCGCCTTTCATTAAGTTAAAGCCATTTGCTTTCATATACAGCATCATTAGCAAAGCGAATGGCTTTAACTTAATCAAAGGCAAGACCTATTGCATTTTTAATACGTGTATAATAAGGATGCACCAGCTACCTCAGGGTGTACGGATCCTATCCTCCAGAAAGGCATGCACCGTTCTCGCACCCTGTAGCAGACCGCCTGCACCAGCATGAATCTGAAGGGAAGGCAGAGGGAAAGCCTTGCGGGTCGTGATCAGTCAGAGATCTCTGCCAGAAAATAAACACGCAAATACATACATCTATTTTAAAATAACTTTCCAGGCCCCAGACTGGTACTGCAGCAGGGTGGTCAGAGGAATGGGTCCATGGTTGCTGTCAACAGGCGTCAGGAAGGTGTTCCTGGGATGGCTAAGGACAGAGCTGGCTCTGCAACGACAGTATGTCAGTCCGATCTCTGGCTCTCCAGGCAGCAGCAGTGAGGTGAGCCGGTGCACTATGGGCAGTGGTCTGTGGCGGCGTGCTGCCTCCTCCTACAGCAGAGAGAGAACCCGGCTCACCTTCTGCGATCTGCGGCAAGGCGGGTCACCAGTCACCTCAGAAGAGGAGGGGATGTGAGCCGAGGAGGATGGAAACAAGCTCAGCAAAGCAACAGAATGCTTTTGGTGGCACGTGAAGGGGTATGCAGACCATTAAAAAGTATGTGTTATCGTGTCTAGAACTTCGTAAGTTAGATATTCACCAGAATTAATATGCCGGCAAAACGGATAGCAATATGTAGAATTATCAATTTTGAATTCCGCTCAAAGTTATCAGCAAAGAACGTGTACCCTGTTAAATCACAGCAAACCAATATAAAACATATACTCATGCCGGACTGTTAAAACAGAATCAACGGAAGGCGTGGACTCATCATGGTGGCGCCTGGGCCGTGGACCCGGGTCAGGTGTGGACTGCGGGGGTGTATTCGGAGCGGGAGAGGACACCGAACCCGACCAAATGGAGCACTTAGGCACGGCCACGAGTGGGGCCCTATGTGGTGTGTGCGTATAGTGGGAGTTGCGGAAACAGCCAATTTAACGAATATACAGCAATTTGTGGAAAGCAAACTGGTGAGCATAATGGGCAGAGACACTTTTTCAGAGATCTTTGTGGTGGAGCGGGCTCACCGTGCCTTGGCCCCGAAGCCAGTCCTGGGGGTTACCCCGAAGCCGATCCTGGGAGCTGCCCCGAACCAGGTCCTGGAGGCCGCCCCTCACCCAATAATTGTCAAATTTTTAAACTATAGGGACCGGGATGCTGTACTGCATAAGGCCAGAGAGATTCGGACTCTGCGCCACGAGGACATGAAGTAATCCATTTATCCCGACTTCACGCAGCAAGTGCAGGACCTTGCTGCCAGTTTGTGACAGTGAAGAGAAAGCTGCGAGAGGAAAAAGTTTGAATATAGCGTGATGTATGCCACTAAGCTCAGAATTGTAAATGAGGGGAAGACTCTCTTCTTTACAGATCCCAAGACAGCACTCCAGGTCCTTAAGCAAATATGAAAAGTTAAAGAGAAAAGGGACCTCCCCAAAGGTAATTTGAATGAAGATGAGGACGCTCCGGACCTAGAGGAGCAATGAGGTGATGGTGTGGAGAAGTGTGGCTCACGGTGTAGAGCAGGCAGACCCGGAAGCTGAGGTCAGACCCGGGACCAGGGTTCAATTCCCGACGCGGCAGGGTCTTGAGCTCAAATGTCCACGGACTCGATAATTCTCGCTTCGGTGCCTGCTCTAATCATGGGTTCTCACTCTGCAACTCTGGGCATTAAGCTTGCTTAATCTCCACAACGGCCCCCCTGCGGCGGGATGCCTGGCTTTCACCTTGGGGATGCCCTGTAAGGGCTATCTCACAGGGAAAAGCCAGGACGGGTTCCCAATGCAAGCGCCGGGAAACCTCCGGGTAGCTGTGCGCTCAATAAATGCAATAATAATAATAATAATAATAATAATGGTAACATCAGAGCTGCCCCCAACTCTCCTGCTAAGTTGGAGATATGAGATCAGGGTGTGGAGCTGCGCTAAGCGCACTGCAAACATTGTAAGCACTCCAGGGTTTTATCCTTTGCTGAGAGACGACCGTGAAAGTGTTCACCTGGTTGGGGAGGAGAAGATTGGACCTTCTCATTGGATTATTGGTAAGATGGTACGGAACCATGTAGATGCTGAGCATGGACGTACTTACGTGCAATGGAGACGAGGAGGCGGGGATAGAACTCCTCTGAAGGGAGAGGACACGATTATCCAAACTGGCCCTTGATGTTCTTAACGCTTAGCTGACAAGTGGAACCAAGCAACGTTGTTTGTGCACATTAAGTTTTTATGTGTTTATTTATTTAGAAGCTTATAAAGCGCACGGCTACCCCCAACGGGGGTGTCCCGGCCCTGCAGACAGAAACCTAAGAGTAAAGATGGCAGCAGCTAGACAGCAAACTATTATTACAGAAGGCAGCGACTAGGGACAGGAGAACAGCCAAGTTTTCAATTTATTACGAAACTGTGATTCCGATGAAGCCAACCTAAGCTCTAGTGAAAGGCTGTTCCAGAGTTTAGCGGTCCCTACCGTAAAGGACCTGCCTCCCATTCTGGACCGATGAAACCGAGGGGTGGCAAGCAGACGGAGATTGTTAGCTCTGAGATTTCTAAATGAATGAACAAGTTTCAGCCTATTTTGCAGATAAACAGGGCCACGGCCATTAGGGGGCCGAAAAGCAAAGACCATTGCTTTAAATTGAATACGTCGGGTCACTGGCAGCCAATGCAGCTTCCTTAAGTATGAGGAAATAGAGTGGCGGTAGGGGATGTTACCAATTAGCCTAGCAGCCGCATTCTGCACGATTTGCAGCTGATGGATCTGGTAGGCTGGAGCCCCAACATACAAGCTATTTGAATAATCCAAATAAGAGGTAATCAGGGCATGGACAACCGTCCTACGCGAGTCAAGAGGAAGATATGGAAAAATCTTTCTGATCATGCGAAGTTTACCAAAACAGGCCGAAATCACTTAATTAATATTGGTTTTACACGATAGGACATTGTCAAATTGAAAGCCCAGATTACAAGCTGTTTGAGCTGGAGCAGGAGGGGGATTAAGCTCCGCCTGCCACCAAAGCGGAGGGGGAAGAGGGGACTTATGATTAAAAAACAAGACTTCCGTCTTATCCGTATTAAGTTTAAGATTGTTATACGTCATCCAGGAGGAGATGTTAATAAGGCAGCGACGAAAATTGGCCAAGCTGCCGTCAGAAAGATCTGTAAAGGAAAACACAAGCTGACTGTCATCAGCGTAAGAGATCACTCTGACCCCCCAGTCTTCAGCCAACTTTGCCAGCGGGGTAAGGTAGATATTAAAGAATACAGGGCTAAGTGCAGAGCCCTGTGGAACACCACAAAGCAGGGGCTTTGCTTCCGATACAAAAGGCCGAAGGAAGACTTGTTGAGATCTATCCTCAAGGAAAGACCTTACCCAGGCCAGGGGGGTACCCCCAATCCCAATATTGCGCAAGCGATCCAGTAATATATCATGAGACACAGTATTGAAAGCCGCGGATAGGTCGAGGAGAACTAACATAGCCTCCTTGCCCCCATCCACGCACTCTCTAATGACTCAGCCACCTCAAGCAGGGCAGTCTCAGTGCTGAAGCCCGGTCTAAATCCAGACTGGGAATCCTGCAAGAGATGATTGGATTCCAAATAATTAATACCCCAGAGAGATAGCGTCTAAATGAAGGCTGGGATTAGGGAAAAGTGGAGATGAGCAACATTCGGCCTCATGTGTGCACCACCTTGTATAGTTTACAGCACTTTTAAGTTACCGGGAGGGACATTGGGGGAAGGAGGGGAGTCGCAGAGATGCTATGCAAAGTTTGGGAATGTATAGCGTGGGTGGGATCCATAACGGGGATGGTATTGTCTATTTAGTTTTGTTAGGTAGAAGTGTGTATGTTGACAATGTGGCTACTCGTAACTACACAGCACACAAAGCACTGAGATCATGGAAAGATACAAGACAAGGAATGATTGATCCACAAACAAAGCCGCAGATTAGACTCCATACATGGAATGTTAGAGGGTTGAATGACCGTAGGAGAATACGGAAGGTGATAGAATATCTCAAACACTACAGTGTAGACGAAGACGCACCAGGAGACGCACCTGGACCCCAATAGAGATGAATTGACGCAACGTGGATTGCAAGGTCAAATCAATCAATCAAAGTACTTTATTCAGCTTTTGCATAAAAAACATAAAAGTCAAGGTAACATTGTAGCGGACGGATCCCGTCCATGAATATCACTGATCAATGGTTTTAATTCATTATAAAGTACAGTAAAAAAGGACATAAAAAATGATCTACATAATATATAAATATCAAGAATGATCACACTTTCAGGACTACTTCATATATGAAATTTAGTCGCAGCTAGATCTAAGCCGAACTGCAACCTTTAAAAGACTAAAAACATGACATAAAGTGTAACCTGAAAGCATGGCTAAAAAGGTAAAAGCAGGGCGCACTTGCGTAAAATTTGCTTGTTTTAAAACGGGGATTAATAACATTTTCATCAGCACCTCATAACAACTACAAAACATTAAAAAATGAGTCATATCCTGAGGGGATTTGCCATAACAACCACATGGCAACAGAGTCTCGCCTTTTCTACTCCCTCCCAGGTGGGTGAGGAGAAGGTGAAATAAATCAAAACGTAATCTTGTTAACCCCTTCGCTGCTGGGGTCGACCAACGGCCGTCGAGTGCACTACCATCGTAGTGCTGCGCACATCCGTTGGGCGACGCGGCCCCAGCTACTGCGCTAAACCACCGCACTGCGGCGGAATTGCCAACACGGTTAAGCGGTTAATAGAAAACGGTCATGCATTTTGGGAAGCCCTAGGAGATGCGGTTCAATTGTAGGTCCGTCTTAAGAATAATATATTTACGTACACTGGACTTCATTAAGTCACGCTCTTCCCTATTCACCAGTGGCCCAAAGAAGATCTTTTCTTTCTTTGAATTTGGATTACTATAGAGATCCGCCCTACCAAGAGTCCTATATTCATCCCGGATGTATTTTAACCAAGGAATGTAGTGGGCATAGTCCAGAGCCATACAATCCCTTAGGATCTCTCTATTTAGGGCGGTACGCTTGTTCAACCAGACTTTGAGCCAATGAGAAAGAGGGCGAAATGACCACATGTCAATTTATTGCATCTGGATTTACCTCACGTGCTAGGGGGGTCCTTATCTGGGCAGACAATAAGGCAGGTGGGACGATAAAAAATGTACGCATTGACCCAAGCGGTAGATTTGTGGTGGCCCGTTGATATAAGGAAGGCGTGGCAGTCCTGTTGGTTGGACTCTATGGTCCTAACTATGATGACCCGCAGTTTTACCACACACTTGGAGCCTACCTGCATCAGGACGATGGCCTGCCTCAGATTTAGAGAGGTGAATTTAATTGCCCCCCCTGAACCTGCTATGGATAGATCATTGGACCTGACCCGCAGACAGGCAGCGGCTGCAAAAACCATCACAGATATAATGGACTGTTTGGGAATGGTGGATATATATGGAGACATTGCTTAAATACGGGTCAGGTATATGCACTATTCCACCGTACATGACATACACACTAGGGTGGATTATTGCTTAATATTTAAGAGCCTAGTGCATAGGGTTACACAAGGTGAACCTCTCCCCGTAAATATTCCGATCACTCGCCAGTGATATTGACCATGGAGCTCTGACAATGCCAGACCTTTGCCTTTACTTGGCGATTACCACCACGCTCTCTCCTAGACTCCGCCTTTAAAGTGGAATTGAGCCAGCTATTAAGTGAGATTTTCTCAGACAATGTAGGCTCGGTGGATACATTTGCTACGCTCTGGGAAACATTCAAAGTTTATATCGGGGGGATGGTTATATCAAAGCACTCAGGAGTAGGTGAACACTCCTAGAAAGAGAGCTAGAAATGAAACATCAACGGTTGGGAGATAAACAAACGTTAAGGTACATCCAGGTTAGACTAGAAGGGGACAATGAAATAGCAGCCCAGGAGTTTAAGCATACGGGACAGTATGCGGTAGCCAGAGCATACCGAGAAGGGGAACACCAAGGGACAACGCTAGGAGCATTGGTGCATTCTAGGAGAGAGGTAGAGACTCTGTTGGAAGAGTTAGATGAAGATGACAAACCCCTACATGAGCTGCAACATATAGCAGAGAGATTTGGCAAATACTAGGCAGAGTTAAATAGGTCTTGAATAACCCCGGATGAGTCAGCCATGAATGACCATTTGGAGCACATTAAAATGACGTGGGAGCATCTGATGGCTCCGCTGGACCCGGAGGAGATCCGTGCAGCACCGGCGGGTATGCAACCTGGGAAAGTGTTGGGGATGGATGGCATAACTGTGGCTTTTTATAAAGCATATCAAGATGTCCTGATACCACACTTAGACATGCTCTATGAAGAAATGGTACAGACCGGAATAATACCCCTTTGAGGCGCGAGGCCCTTATAGTTGCAATACCTAAACCTGGCAAACCTCCCAATGCCTGCTCCTCCTGTGGGCCTTTATCGTTATTAAATGTTGACGTGAAAATATACGCTAAAGTACTTGCCAATAGGCTGGAGTTGATATTACCAGGGGTGGTGGGGTCAGAGCAGTCGGGATTTGTCCCGGGTCGGAGTCTGAATACTAACCCTAAGGACGCTGCTGGATGCACTACAGCACCTGGACCAAGAAACAGAAGCGGCCGCAGTCTTTTTGGACGCCGAAAAGGCGTTTGACTCAGTCGAGTGGGTATTCATAAGAGCAACCTTGAGACGGATTGGAGTGGAAGAAGTATTTCAACAATTGGTTAGGACACTGCACAACAAACTGGTAGCACATATTCATATTGGTGCAATAACCACGTCCCAAAGTCCGATTACAAGAGGCACCCATTAGGGTTGCCCACTATCGCCCCTGCTATACGCTCTCATAGTAGAGCTGCTGGCGTGCGCGCTCCGAGAATATCATGGTCACAGAGGGTCGTGATCCCCCGAGCTACAGACTAGTCATATCAGCATACGCTGACAACATGTTGCTGTATGTTCGGGAACCAGGAAAGAATCTTACGCCTATATTAAGAGAAGTTTTATGATTTGGGGGTCTTTCATGGCTAAAGGTTAACTGTGATAAGTCCATCAATTTTCCACTTACCCTATTCACGACCCACCAGTATTGGAATCCCCCTTACGATAGACGACAGAAGCAGTACGATATTTGGGAATATAGATTCATAAAGACTCAGCAGTAGTCATACTTGGGAACTACGGTAAGGCAATACAAATGTTAGAAGATGTGAACCGCTGGGTCAAACTACTACTCTGTCTCATTGGGCACATAGCTCTTATGAAAATGGTAGTCCTCCCTGGGTTTCGGTTTCTGAACATACCTATTCTCCTGTCTAAAGCAATTTTTGCGACATTATGCAGTTTTCTGACAAAATTAGCATGGGTGGGAAAGCAGCCAAAGGTTCGGCTCACTCTACCTTATGACATGGGGGGTCTTAATGCGCCAGACCTAGAATTGTACTATAAAGTGGTGCAAAGTTCCTTCACCTATTACTGGATTCATGGCCCACACGATCAGCCTAATCAGTGCTTGGAGAGAGACGACGCACACCCCCACACACTCCCACAGTAACCTTCGAGGCTCCAACCCGCTAAATTGGAGTCTTTGATCTACTGAACGCTACATCACATGCACGGTGGAGCTTGTGAGATAAACAAGGGGCACACGCTTGTATTCCTGCATGTTAAACTGGAGCGGTGCACCTGGCTCTCGTTAGTACTGGTAACAAATATGAGAACTGCCCTGTAAACGCAAGGGGTAACAAAGATGGGAGATATTTTTGACAAAGTAAAGGTTGGGAATTGGAGCAATATCCCTGAGCAAATCACCCGCCATCAGCTCTGACTCGATATCACTGCCATGAATTGAGAGAACTATTAGGACAAGACTTGCAAGAGCCCCCAGACATGCCGGCACGTTCTGCCCTGAAACAGAAGAAGCCCCAGACAAGTTAGTAAGAGCGCTCTATGCTTACGCACAGGCAGGCGCAGACCCAGTGCGATTGAAGCAAGATCGGACTAGCCGAGAGACTTGGGTCGGCCCATAGAAGATAAGGTACGGCAGTCCTGCTGCGCTAGAACTAAGGAGGGATCTGTAAATGGGGACACCAGTTGATACACTTTAAGTACATAAACCGTGTGTATTATACGATGGAAAGATTGTACCGATATGGCCTACGGGAATCTGCAAACTGCCTGCGATGCAGTGAGCAGGAAGAGCGGTTTATACATGCTGCTTGTTACTCTCCGGCGATACTTCAATTCTGGGAGGGAGTTTTCCAGGTATTGACGGCTAGAACAGCCTCACTATACAGATGGAACCAATGCTAGCTTTATTGTGATACGATAAGGACCTAGAAAAATCGTTCAGGAAGCTAGTAGCTATTGGACTATTAGCTAAGCGCAGAGTAGCGATGCGCTGGGCAAGGGTCCCAGCTCCAAAATTGGGGGATCGGCACTCGGACACGGCACACAGTAATGAGTAGTTGGACACTTCTAATGAGCTTCAGTCTGTGCAGAACCACCCTAGGGACTACTGGGCCCTTTATAAGGCATACTTAGTGGATAAAGGCAAAAATGCAGAGGAAGAAGGGCACGCAGAGGGGCGATGCTGGACAAAGGATACTAAAAGAGGATTGCAGGGTGCGGCGTGGTGGGCTATGGAATGGGGCTGCGGTAACACCAGACCCCTGCAAAGGAAGAACGAATGTATGCAGTTGAAGAATGTACGGACGACAGGTCCTCTGGGGCAGATGTGTGGGGAGAGGTCTATCGAATGAATGTCAGCAGCAGAAAGGTATACTGAAGAGCGCCACTTTCCACTGAATGCTTTGTACTACTTTCTGTATCATACAAGAACTATGTTGTGCAGTGGGACTACGGGGTGGTCAAATGTGCACGTGTGATCTTTAAAATGTTAATAAAAAAAGAATTAAAAAAAAAACAGCAGAGAGGAGTTGGACAAGAAAAGAAAGGAATCCCCTGAGAGCGTGAAATATTTTTCTGGACTATACAGCTATTTCTGATATTTCAGGAATTGCCTTAAATAAATGGAAGATCCAAACTACCTGCTTGTGGAACGGTGGAGGATGAGTGGAGCCTGCAACCTGCAACCAATTATCAATTTTGTTTTCGGTGGACTGGTAATGGTGAGCGGCAGCACAGTGAACATGAAATGCAAAGTGCCGCAGAAAGAAAGTGCTTGTAGCTACAAACAAAAAGGTTTAGGCGATCCTCTAAACCAAAACGTTTGTTGATCCTCAGTTACAATAGACATACATACAGCATTGTTCCTGTGTCTTAGTAAGCATGTAAGGTAGCACAGATGGTTAAGGCATCCACTGCGGACATCTGCAGCACGCAGAGCACAGGCTTGAAGCCTTTTAAGATGCAACACGTCCTCGACCCTTCTTTTGTGAAGGCGTCCCCTCCCTATGATGCGGAATGCTATACAACCCGTGGAGTGGAGTATAATGGACATAAGATGTGGATATTCTTAAAAGGGTTGATGCGTGTGTGTGTGTCTGTTTGTATTTCCAAAACGCTTGCAGGTATAATCCTATGTGCTGTTCATCCCACTAAAATCTAACTTTGCCGCTGCATTTAGGAAGCAAACTGTGTTGTTAAATGAAACATACAGGAAACTTATTTTAGGCAGAATGAAGTCCTGCATTAACCAAGAAGAGGTAGATGAAGGGTTCCTGCTGCTCAGGCGTCGGCACCGCAGTCACTCGTAATAATGATCATTTTATCTGAGCATGGTCCTGAGAGATCGACTCTCCTTCCAAAACGTACAGCCCTCCATCAGCGCTAGCAGTGATGCCCAGCTCGGGTTTATGCATGTTTGTGGAAAGACCAGGATGCCATGAGCTCAGGTGCAATCAAAGGAAATCACCAATTTGACTGTTGTTGGGCTGCTAATATACAGTAATTTACAAGGTTCAACGGGCCCCTCACAGCCCTGGGCCCTGTGCCACTGCACCTGCTGCACCAATGGTAAAGTGCACAGAAGCATGAAGAGTCAGCAAGCACCAGCAGGAGTGTGTGATGAATGGTTCAAGAACAGCAGGAGCATCTGCCGTCCGCTGGGAAAACACGAACATGGACTTCAAACAAAATATTATCTCCAAGCCTAAGACTGAAAGAGATATCTTCAATCATGAGGAGCACAAATAAATGAATGCTTGCAGTGATTAATTTGTTTTTTTTAAAACCTAAGTGCCGGTGCTCATGCCACCGCTGTTGCTGCACACGTGTAAAGCTGGCGCTGCACCATTAGTTTAGTGCCCTATTGGCTAGTTCTCCTGCTGGGGGAGTAAATCATTAGGGGCCCCTTGTACAAAGCATTTTTGCAGTCGGAAACGTCCAATCGCAAAAATGCTTTCACAAATCTACCAAATACAAATTGTGATTCAATAAAACGCTACCTACTTGCATTTAGTGTTTGCGATTTGGTATTTAAAAGGGGCGTGTTTACGGCATTTCTTCCAATTACTGAATCTGAATGGGCTGTATGAAAGTTTTGCGGCCGAATTAAGGTCAAGTTTTACTGACTCCCTGCAGGAGGTGGTAACCCATTTGCAAATAGGTACGGGACCTTTGAAGAATGGTAAAAAAATATTTTTAAGGGCAGACTGCTGTCCCTCGGACCCCACTGTCTACTCTTACAAAATTAAACGAAAAAGATTATTTTTTTTCTTTTTAAATGCATCCCATTATCCTTTAAGGAAAACGGGCTGCATTAAAAAAAATAAACAGACTGCTTTATTAAAAACCAATCAAAGACATTGTGGTCTGCTGACCTCAGCAGGCTGCCATCTCTGTGATGGCTGTGATTCCTAATGGGTCTCAAATTGCGACCTACCTCACTAATATGCATGAGGTAGGTCTATTTGTCACTTGCTAGCAATCGCTAATGAAACACGAAAGAGTTTCATACATTAGGAATTCCGATTTCAAAATTGCGACTCATAGAGAATGGCAAATAGGAAATCGGTAATCCTGATGCTAGTACATCCTGCCCTAAGTCTTTTTGTATTTTGCATTCTTCGAATGAGGTAAGCAAAAAAGGGCTGGGATGAAAAAAAGAAATTAAAAAATCAGTCTGGACACAGTACTTACTCCTTACAAGAGGTAAATCAAGTTATACCTGGCGGCACTCATAGATAAGGGGCTGCTCAGTGGGTTAGCTGCTTTGCAGTTGGTTGCGGCAGCACTCTTCACTACCGAAGCCTGAGCGCTGTAGAGCTTACAGAGTGACCAAAAAATAAATGTGAGCCCTATAGGAGGGGATCTTAAATGCACAGAATGCTGACTCAAACCCATTGCAATGCAAGATACAGCAGGATTTATTTAGGAAAATAGGTCTACATACATCTGCAATAAACAAAGTTCAACTACTAACTCTTAAACATATGTGGTAAAAGGTATGATGGGAAGGTAAAAGACCCCACGTTTCTTTCTGCAGCTCCAACGGTAACCACACACCACAAAGAGCGAGCAACACCTGGGCTGAAGATGGACGTAAGTCCCTTCTGAGAGGCAAGTAGGTACTTTGGCATCTGTGAATAGGGGTCTGTGCTGAGAGCCCTAGCTGTGAGCTAAAAGTTGTTGTGACGTGTAAGTAGTAGTTTAGTGTGTGTTTTCTAGGCGGTGTGATAGCATTGCGGCTGTGCCCTCATGTAATGGCGTGAGCGAGGTGGTAAATGAATCCTATATTCGGTTGGTACAATAGAATCAACTCGCAGTGAGAAAGACTCAGAACATTTATAAAGAAATAACACAAGGATTTGATTGGTTACCGATCATATCTCCTTACATTCTTGTACGGTTGCTCGCAATCACGCTTCACAGGTAACCAGAGCTGCAATTACAGAGCCCAGGTCTAGGCCGGGAAAATTACTCATCTTAATGATGCTGCCTCACTGGGGGCACATATGCCTTAGCATGCTTGCGGCAGGGTCAGAAATGACTTCTCTAAATAAATGTAGCACAGGCATACCATTATGCTTGCCTTTTGAACACTTTTAGCTGGGACTTAAACATCAGTATGCCGTACATTGTGCCCTTAAATACCGAACAATGCTAATTAGTGCATGGACTTTTAAAATAAATTAATCTGCAAGGCGTAACGCCCGGAGAGCCCCAGCTGCCTGTAAAGCCCTGCAGCCTCTCTCAGACACTAATGCAGCAAACGGCATGCGAAGAAGAAAGATGCTGCACAACTTGTGTCCCTCGGCAATCCAATACACTGCAGTTTAAGAGGCACACTGCAACGTTCTCCCCTCTTCCACCGAGGTATGCTGCTAGGCCTAAGATCTGCTCTCTGTGCTCCTTCACGCAAGAGATCTTTTTTTCCACGCTGCTCGCTTTTTAAAAGCAAGAGCTGCAAATGATGTGTGAAGTGTATGCGCTTCGCAACGGAGTTTGTGCGCTCAGGGTTATTACACTAAATGCACACTCCCTACAGGGAACACTGGCCATTAGGAATTTTTGGCTATAAGCCCTCGCTAAGTTACAATATTCCAGTAAAACTTACTTTGGGGTAAGCAGGACATAAGATAGATCCATTTTCACTGTAACAATCTTGTTTGTATTAATTGGTGTTGTAGAAACGTTCGTTTTGAGTGAAGTTCCTGGCATAAACTGTGCAGTGATAGGGTTCACTTTAGTGTGTATTATTTGGTGCTCTCCTGTGTGAGTTCTTTGATGCTGTACAAGGTGTGCCCTCTGAGAAAAGGTTTTGGAACACACTGTGCAGTGATGAGGCTACTCTCCTGTGTGTACGCTTTGATGCCGTACAAGGGTACGCCTATCAGCAAAGCGCTTGGAACACAGAGTGCAGTGATAAGGCCGCTCTCCTGTGTGAGTTCTTTGATGCAGTACAAGGTTCCCCTTCTGAGAAAAGGTTTTGGAACACAATGTGCAGTGATAAGGCTTCTCTCCTGTGTGTGTTCTTTGATGCAGTACAAGGTTCCCCTTCTGAGAAAAGGTTTTGGAACACACTGTGCAGTGATGAGGCCACTCTCCTGTGTGTACGCTTTGATGCTTTACAAGGGCTGACTTATGAGAAAAGCGCTTTGAACACTCAGTGCAGTGATAACGCTTCTCTCCTGTGTGTACGCTTTGATGCTGTACAAGGGATCTCTTTTCAGCAAAGCGCTTGGAACACACAGTGCAGTGATAAGGTTTCTCCCCTGTGTGTTTTCTTTGGTGCTTTAGTAGATTTCCCTTTTGATTGAAGCTCTTCTCACACAAGGTGCAGCGATAAGGCTTTTCTCCTGTGTGTATGCGTTGATGCCGAAGAAGAATTTTCTTTTGAGTGAAGCTCTTGGCACATACAGTACACTGATGAGGCCTCTCTCCTGTGTGTACGCTTTGATGAGGCCTCTCTCCTGTGTGTGTTCTTTGATGCTGTAAAAAAGTTGCCTTTTGAGTGAAACACTTTTTACACGTTTCGCAGGGATATGGCCTGAGGCTGGTGTGTCCTTTTTTGTGCCTCACAAGAAGGGTCTCATTGATAAATCCTTTGTCACACACATTACAAGCAAAGTGTCTCTCCTTCATGTGCATTCTGCGCCGTTTCCTTAAGTAGATATTTTGAGTAAAATTCATCTTGCCTCCGGAACCTTTATGGCTTTCTTTCCCATTCATATTTTCTAGATGTGATTGTTGTTCTGCAAAATAGAAAAAACATTGAAAATTACATGAAGAAAATATTTCTTGAAAAAGCTGCATTAATATAATATGGAGAAGTGAACAGTTACAATTCAGGGGGAAAAAATGTAAGTTCTAGGAAAAAGAGTCACACTTCCCTTTGAGACACAAATGGAGGCTAGTCCTCCTACATAAAGTGCGTTGACCTGGTCCTGCAGCAGGAGCATGCTGGGAAATCAAGTGATTCACAAGAACCACTGTTCGACATGGAGTTTCTGGTTGGCTAGGGTAGGCACCTAAGCCGGGCAGAATCCACCACTCTAGTCAGGGTAAGCCAGACACACACCTGAGATAACCTGCGCTCACCCTCTGGTAGCTTGGCGCAGCGCAGTCAGGCTAGTTTAAAGAGGCAATGTGCAGAGCATTTGTGCAACACACTCGTGCAGCAACACAGTGAGTAAACCACAAAAGGGAATCCATGCAGGATTATGTAAAAATAAATTCTATATTGTACATCAAACAAGACCAAAAAGACTTACATCACACCGTTCACGCAAATAATGCAGGTTTGACAGAGAAAACACAAATTACTATGAAAACATAGGTCACGGCGCACCTGAGCTCCTATTACATTTCATACGGTAACTGTAGTGAACGTGGTTGACATGATTGCATTTAGAAACCAAACGTAGGGCGCAGGAGCACCTACTAAACGCTAAACAGTAATTGAGCTTGAGTCTTCCAGCAGTTCACCTCTATGGACGGCCTACGCCATTCTTGAGGTCATCTCCAGAGCAGAGACAATGCTGAACAAGAAATGCCCCTCACGCTCTTGCGAATTTGGAGCCCGCCAGGGCCGCTTGAATCACGTCTCTTTGCCAAATGGAAACCAAGCCACCCGTGAAGGAGAGCAGGGCGGCTTTACCACTCTTCTGGACCCAACCCGCCTCACAGTACCTTTGTGGGTGCAGGGTCAGTGTCCTCAGGGCATCTGTAACTTGCTAACAATGTTAACATGTCTCAGGAGTGGGACCCGACATTGAGAGCTTCGTGCAATATACGCGTTAAAACCAGAGGGCGAGGCTGGCTGGAATGAGACTCAGAATGCTGGCCCGCAGCATGTTACAGAACAACGTGTCGTCGAAAGGCCTGCCTTGAAGGCTTTGTGCAGCTCCTGTAGCTCTGCAGCCTTAGACGCTGCACTGTACCACCTCAGAGCAGTACAAGTCTTCAGGGGGCTGTTCCTCGAGTCTCACCGCCAGAGGGGCCGCACTAGTTTATTCTTGGTGGCATCTGACGGTGGCGATATCTTGCCAGACTCCGGGGGTGAGGGTCACAATACAATTCAGCTGCAGTGAGCACGATGCTCAAGGACGTGTTTGTTTCTCTGGTAATGCCTCCAGGCGAAACAACGCTCTTCACGCTAGAGAAAAAACGCTCACCACATGCTGGTTTGTAAAACATGGAATACTTCCCTAGAATGCACAAAGGCACTCCCCTGGTCAGAGCGCTGCACTGTAGTCCCATGGTGCACTGTCCTGTAATGCACAAAGTTTTACCTTGGTGCAGAAGGGAGTACTGGCGACATGCTAGCCCTTGTAAAATGGGCTCACCCAGCAGAAGTCTTGGAGAAAAGAGGCAACAAGGTCTTTGATGGCCCTGAGATCTCGAGAGAACAGGGGGCAAGCAAACAAGCCCTTGGAGAGCACTTCGGGGCACAAAAGGAGGTGGCAGGCAGCAGACAGCACATACAGTTAGGTTGCAAATTGGTAGTCCGTCCTGCAGCCCAGCTGCAGCAGGTCAACACAACAAGGCAGTTAGTTGAAATGGTGGTTGCTCCTGACAGCACAGCAGTCCTCATGGCAATGAGCAGTTTGTAGAGCCAACAATGTCTGGCTACAAGTCCAAAGCAGCGTCTAAAACATGGGATCAGAGCTCCAGTACATATACTCAAAAATGTCTTTCATGAACAGGTGACTTCAAATGAACCCTCAGAAGTGTGCAACAGTCCCTTGCAGCCCATTCCTGGCTCCAGACGATCAGTAGGGGGTAAATCAGCCCTTTGAGGGAGGGCAGGACACAACCTATTCAAATGTAAGTGTGAATCACCTCTCTCCCAGCCCAAGAAGACTATCAGCATGCAGATGAATGGAGATGTATCCCCTGTCACACCCTTCCCCTCCCATTGGGAAAGCTTGGTTGTCATGACTCTTCCAAACATGATAGTTCCAGGGGTTTCCTCTGTGGTTGAGTGAGGGGGTCAAACAGTAACCTCAAAGAATAGTGTTCAAAACACCTTTGAGGTCGAGCTTCCCCAATGTAGAATGCTGAGCAGCTTTCTTTAGAGTACTCATGAGGCGTTCTACCAGATCATTGGCCTGGGGTCAAAGGGGAGTGCTTTTTTTGATGCTTTATATTGCGGTGATTTAGAACGTTTTTGAATTCTCGACTATTAAAAGGTGGGTCGTTGTCAGATTTTAAGATTGCAGGTACAAGTCATGACACAAAGATGCCATCTAGATTTTGAATAACCCTGCTCATGTGTAGTGGTTGAAAGGTCTTCTACCAATGAAAAATGTGAGTATTGATCAACAATAACTAGAAGATGATGTCCAGTCTCTGGAGGGCCATATAAAATCAATAGCAATTCTCTCCCAAGCAGGATGGGGCAATTCTGACATAATCAAAGGTTGCTGACTAACTTGAGATGAAAGACAGTTGCATATGTGACAAGTCTTCAATTCTTTTTTGACCCTTTTGTCAAGATACAGAAACCAGACTCGATCACGGAGAGCTCTCTTAGTGGCAACTATTCCTCGATCTCCTTCTTGGGAAAATTCAACTACTTGTCAGAGACTTTGGTGAATAACAATCTGTGTACCTTGCAGAATGAGGCCTTCCTGCGTTACTGAAAGTTCATCTCTTACATTTCTGAACTTCATATACTCGCTGTCATAAGTGAGAGGTCTAGAATACTGGTTCCACAACTTTTAATCTTGACATGCCACGACCTTGGCTTGTGGCAGTGGCAATTTGCTCTAAAGACATGGCAGTTGGTGTACTCGATTTCACAATAAATTGGATGTAATCCTCCACTATCTTACATGGGGTACCAGGGTATAATCAGCCAGTTTCTGATCTTTCCCTTGACGATGAAGAATCGTTTAGTTGAATTCTTGTGACCTCAAACCCCAATGCTCAATTCGAGGAGGCATTTTTGCTGTGGGATTGCCAAATACCATTAACAATGCTTGGTGATCAGCCACTAATGTGAAGGGCTTTCCATACACAAACACATGGAAATTATTCACAAGCCCAAACCAGTGCCACACTTTCTTTCACAGGGTGGGAGTAAGCACGTTCAGTTTGTGACTGGATCTTATTGGCATGTACCACGATATGTCTCCAGGCATTTGGCGGTCCGTTGTGCTGTGCAAGGATTGCGCCTAACCCTACAGGGCTAGCATCAACTACAACCTCAGTATGGAGTTTGAGATCGTGCGAACATGACCCAAATGGGTATCAGAGTGCTTCACAATTCTATAGCATTGTACTTCTGACATTTGGTTTGATTAGTCCTTTAAATAAATAAACTACCAAGTACATATATTCAATTTTAAGTGGAAAGCATTTCTACTTTACAAATAATACATGTCCTAAACATTACTAGAGATCAACTTGCATTACAATAGTATGTGTCCTAAATATTACAACATGTGACATTTTATAAATACATGTACTAAGAATACCTCATATCATTTAGTACAGTGGATTGTACGTAGCAAACAGACTGGTTACAGAATTTATAGCTATTATCCTATACTGCTTTCGGCCCGGAAACGTTGTACAGATGTGGCAGGGTCGCGTCCTGATGCTGCTGGGGAGAGCTGCCAGAAGATGCTTCAATGGCACGGCCTTCTGTACATGCCAATGTCCCCTCCACCCCAAGCCGTCCTTCCATTACCTTAGGTGCCAACTTTACAGTCGACAGTGAAGTTTCTGGTCGGCAGCAGTAGACATGAGCACTTTAGTTGAAACGGCTGCTACCATTATGCGAAGGGGAGGTGGTGAAGGCAAGAAAATGAAGTAATTTGCTTTTATAAATAACAAGCAAGGAGAGGCAAGCAGCGATGAGTGAGACGGTGAGGAACTGCCTCTCTTACTTGGAAGTCAAAGAAAGAACAGGCTGTTGACAGCCGTTTACAAAAAAGCTTGGAGCGAGTGAAAAAGTTGCTCAAATGAAGTGCTCTTAGACAAAGAAAAAAAGAAAAAGTGCCTAAAGCAGTTGATAATATGGAACCATTGCAAAGATACAAGTACCGGGACGGGGCTCCTTGGGAGGGAACAATTTACGAAAAGGAGGGAGAAGTAGGAAAGATTAGCCATTTGGAAGCAAGGCTGTTTAAAGGAGATTCGAAGAAACAAATAAAAAGCAATGGATGGGCAGTAAGCCCACAAAGTTAAGCGCTGTTGCGGCAAGACCTAAAAAAAAGAACTGGGCTGATGTTTTAGAATATATCAGAATTAGTACAAATGAAGCACATTTGTTTTGAATTACTTAAGTGTGGAGAAAAATATTTGAATATGATTAAAAAACACATTAATACACTAGGGGATGACATTTGCAAATATTATCATTTATGTGCAGTAAAACCATATTTCGGTGTAAATGTAATGATCATTTCAATTGAAAATGTGTAGTCTGTAATGGCAGTGCGCTACCACACCAAGTATACTCCACACTACGCCACTCAACTCCACACCACTCCACTCCAATCTATGCCACTCACCCAATGAAACAACACTCCACTCCACACTCCTCTACTCTACACCACTTACCCCACTCCAATCCACCCCACTCCACTCCACTTCACTCCACTCCAATCTATGCCACTCACTCCATGAAACAACACTCCACTCCATGCTCCTCTACTCCACACCACTTACCCCACTCCAATCCACCCCACCCCAATCTATCCCACTCCACTCCAAAGTACCCCAATCCATCCCACTACAATTCCCCCCATTCCAATCTATCCATTCCCAATTTACCCACCACAATCTACCCCACTCTAACTCAATCTACCCCATCCCGCTCCAAACTACCCCACTCCACCCCAATCTACCGCACTCCACTCAGATTTACCCCACTCTGCTCCAATATAACCCAGTCTACCTCACTCCACTTCAATCTACCCCATCCCACTCCAAACTACCCCACTCCACCCCAATCTACCGCACTCCACTCAGATTTACCCATCTCTGCTCCAATATACCCTAGTCTACCCCACTTCACTTCAATTTACCCCAATTCTAATCTACTCCAATCTAACTGACTTCACCCCAATCTACCTCGCTCTACTTCACTCCAATTTACCCAACTCCATTTCAATTTACCCCACTGCGATCTATCCAACTCATCTACACTCATACCACAATCTACCCACTCCAAACTACCACAATCTACCCAACTCAAATCTACCATAATCTAATGTACTCCACTGTAATCTACCCCACTCCACCCAATCTATCCCTCCCCACTTCATCCAATCCACCCCACTCCACCCAAACTATCCCTCTCCACTCCACTCCAATCTATCCAATTCCAATCCACCCCACTCTACCCAAACCTACCTCATTCCAGTCGAATCTAATCCACCCCACCCCAACCCAATCTACCCTACCCCACTCCACGCCAAACTTACCTATCCCAATCTACCCCACTTAAATCTACTCCAATCAATTCCACCCCACTCTACCCCACCCCAAACCAATCTACCCTACACCACTCTATATAACTCCACTCTATTCTACTCCAGTCCAATGCACCGCAATCCAAACTACCCCAATACACTGCACTCTAATCTACGCCACTCCAGTCCTCCCCACTCTACTCCAATCTACCTCATTCCACCCCATTCTTTCCCAATCTATCCCACTCCAATCCACTCCACTACACCTCAATCTACTCCACTTCCACCTAAGACTTGATATACATTTTTCAAAACTCAGTGAAGGTTGTGGTGGACTGGCATTGGCTGATTTGTCTGTGTGCATGGCGAACGGCTTTCTTTGGCTTCCTCTGTGAATTAGTATAGCTGACAAACTGGCTGTATAAGCACGTGCAAGTGTTTGTGACCATTTCGTGTGTGTCAACTGTGTAACGCGCACCGTTTCCCCATCATCTGTCTGGTACGATTGCATTGTTTTTATTGTGGTTATAAATTATACACGGGCCAGACCTTGCGCTGCGTCCACGGTACATACCACACACACCACGCTTCCTGCTCATTATTCATCATGGGGAATCCTTTAACTAAATATAGCTTGGATAGTTGCCAGCCCGCCCCACCGAAGGGTTCACCTGCACATGTGGTAGCTTTACGCCTTGGTCTGAGTTCCATTTTGTTTGTTAAAAAATGGGATGACTTGACTGCAAATAGGCCGGACTTACAGCTTCCATGTCAAGGTACATATGATATGAATAAACTGGTGTATTTGAAGCAGATGTTGGGGTTGAAAGGTAAGAAAATTCGGCCTACTGAATGGGAGACATACTATTGTTGGCAAGGGTTTGTAAAGGATTTACGTGCTACTAATGATATAAAATCCAAGGTGCATAGAGAACTGATCCAGGTTAGAAATAAAGTATTGCATGATATAGCTACAAAACAAATTAGTGAGGACTGGAGGCGGACATAATTAGAAGTAGTGGGAGTGTACCCAAGCCTTGCTGTGGGGTTAGAACAGGATGCGGGACTGGAAGACCAACTTTTAGAGGACATTTTAATGGGTAGATTGGGTATCTCAGCTGCAGCAGCCCAACCCACTGCGCGGCTTAGCGAAGACCAGAAGAAAGAGGCTGTTTGTTTAACGCTTCGCCTTCTGGATGAAACTTCTAAGCGTGTAGACTTGGAAGAGGTCCAAGATATGGCAGTGCTCCAGCAAGTGAGAAAGGAAGCAGTTGCAATCGCTGATAAACAATCTAAGAGGAAGGACCTATTATTAGCTTGTTGCACGCAGAACAATATATTACCTCCTAACCTGCTCAATTGCCCATGGATGCAGTATTTTTCTGATAGATCCCTAGATGACAATTTCAGCGCTTCTAAATGGCACAACTTGACATGGACTATATGTACATATGTATTAAAGACTAACCACGATATCGCGATTCTGGCAGGGCAGTTAGTGAGGCTGACAAGCAGGTAAATGTTCAGAGGCGGACGAGCTTGCCTCTAGACTCTACTCTGCCCCGCCCTGACTCTACTGGGTCTCGGCAGAGTTCCCCAGCCGCAAAAAAAACAATGCTGCTTAGAACTGATACAGAGAAATGTGAGGAAGGGCTGCGCCAAATGATAGATGAGAAATTAACGATAGACAGGTTTGCGACAGGAAAGGGAAGGGCATACCTAGAAAAAAACATTATCCATAGCACGTGCACAGCTCTTAGAAGACGGTACAGTAGCACATAGCACATACATACAAAAGGCGAAAGCAGGTGGGTCAGGTGCCACGGAGGTGCCCCCATCTCTGCCTCCACAATATGAATGGGACATTTCTAAGTTTAGCTTTGTAGATGCAGACCTGCAAGCATGGCCGGAAGCAGAATTGAAGGACAGGCTACAGTATGCAATTGATAAACTGCGGCAGTGGAAGCAGCTAGTGCACACATTTGCAGTATTAGGAGTGGTTAAATCATTACACCCACAGGCACCGCCAACATTAATTATGCCTTTAAGGGAGATACCCCACTTCCAGGAGGCAGGGATAATGCATATGTATTTGTACCATGGTTCAGGCAAGATATCATGAGTTTCACGAGAGACTTCCCGAAACTCCGCGAGGAGCCACGAAAGTGGTACACAGAAATAGATAAAATGGCTATATTAGGGGGACTTTTATGGCGTGACTTTGATACCCTGTTTAACATCGTAGTACCAAAGGACCTGTGGGAAGACTGCAAGGGAAAAGTGGAATGGCCTAAAGCGGAGCCACAGAGAGAAAGGGGTGGAGCTCTAGGAGATAGAGTACAGGAGAAATATAATGAAGTAATTACATTCTTGAAGGAAAAAGTACCGGAAAACAAAGTTGATTGGAATAAAATTACCAATCCAAAGCAAGAAAAGGATGAGAGTGTAAACTCATTTTTTGACCGTCTGTTACAGGTATATCAGCAGAATAGTGGGTTGAAGAACCCCATGGGAGATGCAATGCCAGCGTTTGTAACAACATTTGTTCAGGGGTTAAGCCCCCCAATAAAAACTCATCTACAACAATCATTTGTTTGCTGGCAGCAGGAATCGATTGAAAAAATTCTGTCTGCAGCTAGGTACTGTTCTGATTATCAGGCGAATGCACAGTTGATAGAAGCTGAAAAACTGAAAAAGGAGAAGATTAGATTGATGGTGGCACAGGAAAGATTCTACACAGGACAACAAGGGAGGGGAAGAGATCAAATAAGAGGGGGAGGGGGTGGACGCAACTTTAACAAAGGTTCAAAATCCCTACCCCCACCAGGCACAGCGTGTTTCAACTGCAAAGACCCTGGTCATTGGAGGTCTGATTGCCCACTGCTTAAAAAGAGATACGGGGATGACACAGCCTCACAGAACAGGGGGCAGGGTCAAAAAGGTTTTCAGCAAAACCCCCAGCGCCAAGAGCATAGGGACAATGACCAGCACAGACAGGTGAGGGACAATGACCAGCACAGACAGGTGAGGGACAATGACCAGCACAGACAGGTGAGGGACAATGACCAGCACAGACAGGTGAGGGACAATGACCAGTACAGACAGGTGAGGGACAATGACCAGTACAGACAGGTGAGGGACAATGACCAGTACAGACAGGTGAGGGACAATGACCAGTACAGACAGGTGCAATCAGATCCCCAAGGTCACCAGGACTGGACAGGGGCAGACGGGTGGGCGCAGAGAGACACTGATTTCCCACCACCGCCACGACCAAGGAGTTCATACTAGGGGTGCCTGAAAGTGGAAGACTGCCTAATAGCTCCAGTAATTGCAGTGGATCAATCTAGTCCATATGTAGAGGGATCAATTATGGGCCAAATTATACCATTTTTGATTGATACCGGAGCTCAAAGATCAATGCTTAAGGCATCTGAGATGTCTATGGCGCCACTTTCTGGGACATTAATCACTGCAGTCGGGATGACAGGACAACTAATAGAGGAGTATTTGACTCAACCACTAAAATTAGTGGTGGGCAACATAACTGTTACCCATCAGTTCATCTTCAGCAGATTCTGTCCGGTTAATTTACTAGGTAGGGACTTGCTCTGCAAACTCCAATGCACCATACACTGTTCACCAACAGGGGTTTTTCTGGAGAGTCGCCCAAATGGTCTGATGTTACAGGCTTACATGACATGCCCCAATCCTGCTGTACCCTCTAGGCTACATGGCACTGTGCCACCTAAAGTGTGGGCCACAGGTGCTAATGATGTAGGAAAAGTGTTAGATTACCCATCAGTACGAATAAAATTAAAACCCGGAGCCCGTCTCCCGAGAGTACCACAGTACAAGATTTCCAAAGAAGGGGAAGAGGGGATAGCACCGGTCATTCAAGATCTTCTAAAGCAGGGTATAATCAGGGAAATACGCTCCAGTCCATGCAACACCCCTATACTCCCGGTGAAAAAGGCATCCAAGGGCCCAGATGGGGCCCCTGTGTACCGCTTTACTCAGGACCTGAGAGAATTGAACAAAATAGTGGAGCCCTCATTCCCAGTGGTTCCAAATCCTGCAACAATATTATCTAATATCCCTGTATCAGCTACACACTTTACAGTGATGGATCTTAGCTCCGCCTTCTTTACAATACTACTGCATCAAGACAGCCAGTACCTGTTCAGTTTTGTATTCCGTTCCAGGAGATTCACTTGGTGCAGGTTAGTGCAAGGGTATACAGAGTCTCCCTCCATCTTCACAAATGCACTGAAAACAGACTTAGACTCCCTGGTACTTAAGGGAGGCTCCACTCTCATCCAATACATCGATGATTTGCTTTCGGCCTCTCCATCACAGGAGGCCTGCGAGGAGGACACTATTGCAGTCCTCTGTCATCTGGCACTGAAAGGATACAAGGTGTCCCCAAAGAAATTACAGTTCTGCCTCACTGCAGTGAAGTATCTTGGGCATGAATTTCCACCATCACTGGTTTTCCCCGTTCACGTACACAGAAAGAGGTCAGGGTTTTCCTGGGGGTGGCGGGATACTGTAGGCACTGGATACCAAACTTTTCCCTGATTGCCAAGCCACTGCAAGCATTGACAGACAAAGAGGTTCCTGATAAGGTGCCATGGTCCCCAGACTGTGAATTAGCATTCACAACACTGAAAAGTGAATTGAGTGGGGCCCCAGCACTTGGCTTACCAGATTACAGCAAGGAATTGCATTTGTTCTGCCATGAGAAGGGAGGGTGCTCATTAGGGGTATTGAGCCAAAAACATGGTTCCTACTACCGTCCTGTGGCTTACTACTCAGTCACGCTAGACCCAGTAGCTTCTGGGTTACCACCGTGCCTCCGAGCGGTGGCCGCTGCAGCACTGGCGGTGGAACAGTCAGAGAACATTGTATTGGCCCATACCCTTGTTTTACACGTTCCCCATGCTGTGGATATTCTGCTTACCTCCACCAGGACACAGCACTTAACAAATGCACGTCTCACCAGATATGAGCTAGTGTTGTTGGCACCACACATTGCCATCAAGAGGTGCACCACCTTGAACCCTGCATGTCTCCTACCAACAGAGCATGCTTTGGAGGATTTTTGCTCAGATGATGCCTTTCATGACTGCACCCTAGCTGTAGACAGACATACTAAGGTACGCCCAGACCTACTAGACACCCCATTATCAGATGCTCAAGGGGACCTGTTTGTAGATGGGTCATGCCTGAGAGATGAAAGAGAAGATTTACAGACATCTTATGCGGTGGGCACCGCCAACAAACTACTGGAGGGAGGGAGGCTGACAGCTGCCAGGAGCGCAAAAGCGGCTGAACTCGTGGCACTGACGAGGGCATGCATTCTGGCTGAGGGTAGAAAGGTAAACATATATACGGACAGCCAGTATGCATTTGGTGTAGTGCACGACTTCGGTCAGTTGTGGTCAATGAGGGGGTTCCTCACATCAGCAGTGCAACAGATACAGCATGCGCAGTTGATCTGCGACCTCCTCCAGGCGATGCTACTCCCATCCAAGGTAGCCATCATAAAATGTGCTGCACACACATCATCTAGAGACTATGTGTCAAAGGGCAATGCATTCATTGATGGAGAAGCAAAGAGGACAGCACTGACAGGCTGCCAGCTAGCAATGGTACAGATAGAGAACAGCAACAAAAAGGTGGACGCTGAACAAGACTCTTTGCATTTTGACCCAATCCACATCCAGAAGCAAGTTGACATCCAGGAGATGACCGGGTGGGCAAAAGGAGGGCATGTGAAAACAGAGGAGGGATTATGGACTGGGCCCAATGGGAAGATATGCCAATATATATAGTAAAAGCATACAATGGTGATGGATACAGTAGGCGTAACAGCTGAAGATAAGAACACATGTGCGTAACAGAAGGCGTGCACAAGGGCGTACACGGAGGTGTGTGCTAGAAACGTCACAAAAAGTGTCACAAGTGGGTGAATGCATAGAGCAATCTTGCAGTGTCAGCAGAAACCTTTTGCACATATGCGCGCGCAACTGAGCATGACATATAACTGTATTTTTGACATTAGCACTAGTAGGGGAGACAGAAGTCTGGCAGGTCAGAACAACCTAAACCTAAATCATATCTGATATCTTGTATTTGGAGAATATGTAATTAAAGTAAAATGTCTCTCAGGCAGAGGATGTTCTATACTGACTGCTAATGCGTGCATATGTGTCTACATGCAATGCGAGGGGCATGGGCCTACCATGGTAACGAGAGCAATGAATTACTTGCATGGAGACAGGAGGCTCGGCCCTTTGCTCTGCAGCCGGAAAGAGGATGCCCGAATAGGGACCCCTCCCCCACCTTACACGCCGGCGATGTATCGCAGGCCTTGACCCCTTCTGCAGCCGTGACGGAACACCGTGCACGTTGCGGGTATTCCTGCTATCTTCCCTCAGGCCCACGGAGGAGACGGAGACTGCGGTTCAGCATCCAGACGAGGCGGTGAGGAGTGCGGAGGATCCCGCCCAGAGCCCCCCCGAGAGAGCAAGGTCCGAGGTGTCTAGAGGCCCACCAGTTCCGAAGTACACGCGTCGAGTCCAGTGCAGTCCGGTCCAGTCCAGTGTCGAGTTTTCCGAGGCCTTCAAGTTTTGCTTCCCGGTGAGTACCGTTGCTGGGGACGCATCTAGACGGGTTCATTAATTTGGGTCCGGTCAAGACGGGTCTGGGTACACAGGTCCGGTCTGTACTGTTTTAGCAGTGCATCTGTACTGTTTTAGCAGTGCATCTAGTGATTCAGTTTTCTAGCATTGTCTTTTCAAGCATTTCCAGAATTGTGTTTTCCAGGTAGTATCAGTCTAACATGTTTTAATGTATTTTTATGTCGTGGTATGAGTGACTGTTCGATCTTCATTACTGTGTTTACTGTGTTTGTTGTGGTCAAGTTCGAGTAAGTATCAAGTATCAAGTATCAAAATGCCGTTGTTCTCTAAACTACGTCAGGTAGGAACCAGGAAAGGGATACTCGAAGAAGCAGTTCCTGTCCCGCCTAGGGACACTCCTGGACATTTTATGTACCACAAGCATGGCTTAGACGCCATACTGTACTTAGACTTATGGGTCGATTATACCAAGCATCTGGATGAGAAATATAGATGGCCTGTTACAGGGACATGGGATGCTGAATGCATCATGAGAGTAGAAGAAGCGCTGTGGAAAAAGAAAGCCAGACAATCTCAGAAAGATGCCATAGAATTATGGCGTAAAGAAGCGCATAGAAGAACAGAGAAAGAACTCAGAAGAGCAGAAAAACATAGAGAAGATTCAGAAAAAGCCCGAGAAAACTAGTTGAAGAAGGTGAACGAGTTAGAACAGAACAAATAGACCGACAACGAAATACCCTTATGAATGGCATGTATCCTCTTTTAGCGGAAGGCCTACCTAAAGCCACCCCGGAAATGCCAAGTAATTTACCGGCACCATTGGTTCCAATTAAGCTTCGTCATAATAAGACCGCAGCTGATATTTTTCTTTCCTCCTACCTAGATGATACTGTCCCTGAATATGCAAATACCCATCCTCCTCGAAATATTACTCCTCCTAACCCTGCTCATGTTACGATTCCCCCCACTGTTCCTCCTGCAACTGGTCCTGTCACTGGGTCTGGGAATCCTTTTGCTACGTCAGTCACCCAGGGCCCACCTATAGTGTCTGCATTAACTTCTACTACATCTACTGTGCATACTTTACCAGCTACATTTCCGCCAGTAACAGCGCAGCCAGGAATGGCTGATGGTCACACTCCAGGAGGTGCAGTAGGAGGTCATTTTCGCACCCCACCACAAGTAAAACGAATGACAATCAGAGAATTAGCAATGCAACGAACTCCGAAGGCGGTCACATACGAAAGCCTTAGACAATATATTACCGATTGTAGATATGACCCAGTGCCCGGCAAGGAAGGAGACATGATGTTAGCTTCGTTACGTCTACGACGTGTTACAGATTATTTGATGTTATTACCAGAAATGACAAACCATCTAGACAAAATATATCATTTCATTAGAACCGGGGAGAAACCTGAATGTATTCGCGAGGCCATGGCATATCAGAAAGCTGAGACACAAGGTTTAATATTACGATTCTTGATAAATTGTTTGATAAGGGAACGAGATCGGCCAGGTGTTGCCAAAGAAGAGATGAATGTATTGACAAAATGGAGTCAGAATATTGCAGATTGTAAACATGATAAACAGAATTGTATAGATGCCATGTCCAGAAAGATCCGTAAAGAAATAGTAACAATGCATCAAAGAGAGAAAGCTGAAAGGGAAGCCGAGTCAGACAAGAATGAATCCTCAGAGGAGGAAGAAATAGATAATCCAGTAGAGAATGAAGGTAGAATAGCATACGTAGGTAGAGGAAGACCCTTTAATAAAACAATACGTCCAGAAAGCAAGAGACTTTTTCTCTCTGCAATCTCAAATCCGAGTTCTCCTGAACATCTATTCCAGGCCACTGATAAAATACTCAGAGAAAGAATAGGTTACCATGAACTATGTTCCATGGATGAACAAGAACTAGCCCGATCAGCAGTACAATGGGCTGACAATTCTAGCACATATAAAGATAACTCAGTAGCGCAAGCATTTTTGAATCTTTCCCCAGATGAACAGCGACTAGCTGGTATGTACATGATTCAACATCTCATTATATTGTATGAAAATAAACATTCTGATCCAGGCCCCCTATATGACATATTGGAAGAGTTACTACTAAATAGATGGAGAGGCCTAGGTACCTATCTAATTAAAGTAATCCTGGAACAACGACACAAGCATAGTACTTTCCTGACTCCACATCTTGTTTCAGCTCCACCCCCAGTAAGGAAAACATTTCATATAGACAGACAAAATCCCTTACGAGAAGTCCATCCAATTCGAAAGCCAGACGACTCGTTAGAACGTGTATTCGTGTACACACCCCTAACAAAAATGGAATTACTAGAAATGAAAAAATTAATACCCTGTCACGATAAAGACCCAACGGGGTTCCATCGTGAATTAAAGGACATGCTCAACATGGGAGAGTATACTTACCCCGATATCATTAAAATGTTAAAGGTTCTGTTACCAGCAGGGATTTACGAGAAACTTAAAGAAAAGGAATGGGAGGTGGGAGAAAAGAAGATAGATTGGGCAGCATTAGAAAACGAAGAAAATACAAGAGTTCCAGGTACTGGTCTCGGGGAAAAAGCTAAAGCATTACCAGGATTATTAGTACAGGTTTTACCAAGGTTACTGACAACTAAAAAGGAAGACTGGGACGCGATCTCAGCCTGTAAACAGAAACATGATGAAGACACTAGTGATTTTTATTCCAGATTCGAAAAATGCTTTATTTTAAATAGCGGTCTGAAAACAAGTAGCGAATCATATCCACATCTGTTTGTGACCAAATTAGTAGAGAATTCCCTGCCACAAGTTAAAAATAGAGTGTTAAAAGTCGAGAGTACCTGGCAAGCTAACACCCCTTCCCAAATGTTACAAATGTTACAGTACCATCAGAACCGAATTAGAGAAGAACACGAACATGAACAAAGACGCATTAAGGACACGAAAATGAAAGTATTAGTGGCTCAGACAGTTCCAGCTGATGGTCAGAGAAGGGGTACGACACAGTCCAATCATGCTGCGGCGCCTGTTAAAGGGAACTGCAACTATTGTAAACAGGCAGGTCACTATATAAGCGAATGCACTGTTCTGAAACATAATATAGCTACTGGTAAAACGAAAGAAAGACCGCGCCCACCTAGACAGGACCAGGTCCAACAAAATATTCCACAGAACACGCAACCTCCACAGAATCAAAATTCAGTACAGACAGTAGCAGTACCGCAACCTCAACCCATTGCCGCCACACAACACGTCACGCAACAAATGTACCAGTATGCTCAGTCAGATTACCCGGATTACCAACAGTACTCATGAAACAGCCTAGAGAGGGAGGTTGGCTTGCCTCTTATCGAGGTTCCTGTAGATCAAGAGGGTCCCTATGTACATAGTCAGGTATTAGGGAAAGACAGAAAGTTTTAATTGACACAGGGGCGAGCAGAACTACCATTAGTCATGACGAGGTTCCAGGGGTACCCCTCTCAGGCTCACAGAATGTTTCCCTTGGATTTTCAGGAAAGCCTATTGTTAATGAAGTTTCAAAACCAGTTCCCCTAGCAGTTGGTCCATTATCCCGTACTACTGACTTGTTGCTTACAAAAGCATGCCCTGAAAATCTGCTTGGTATTAAAACGTTGAAAGCTCTAGGAGCAGTAATTTGTTGTTCCCCGGAAGGAGTTAGATTGTTCTTACGTGACTTTAAAGGACATTATGTGTTGAGAGATTTTGATCCAAGATTGAAGAATGTACCAGAGCATTTATGGGCGCAAGGTTCAACTGATGTAGGTTGTATGCACATTACACCATATCGTGTTACACTCAAGCAAGGAGTTGTACTACCCCGAATCCGACAATACAAGTTACCACCTGATGCTGTAGTGGCTTTACTGAAAATCATTGACGAGTTGATTGCACAAGGAGTGGTTGTAGAAACTGACTCCAATGTTTGTAATTCCCCTATCATTCCGATTCTTAAACAAACTGACCCAAATGCACCTCCAGTCTATTGATTGGTGATTGATCTTCGAGAATTAAATAAATGCATAATGCCACAGTACCCAGTGGTCCCAGACATTTCGTTTTTATTGACAGGTATTGATTCAGAAGCAGCGTTCTTTACTGTAATTGATCTCAAGAACGCCTTCTTTAGTGTTCCCATTCATCCGGAAAGCCAATACCTCTTCGGATTCTGTTTAAATGGCCGAAGCTTCAAATTTGCACGTGCTCCTCAAGGATTCACAGAAAGCCCCAGTATCTACAGCCAAGCATTAAAACGACAACTAGACAGTATTCACATGCCTACTGACACTGCCCTACTCCAATACGTCGATGACCTGTTAATAACAGCACGGACAGAACGAGATTGTGAACGTGCATCACTGACAGTCCTGTATTTTCTGGCAGACAAGGGACACAAAGTGTCCCCATCGAAGCTGCAATTCTGTGCCCAGCAAGTGGTTTACCTTGGGCACTTGCTGTCCAAGTGGGGTAGGCAGATAACACCTGATCGCATTCAGTTAATTGCACATCTTCCACAGCCCAAGACACAAAAGGAAGTGCGGGCCTTCATTGGCCTCACCTCCTACTGCAGACAATGGATTCCCCAATATGCATATCTAGCTAAGCCACTTATACAGTTGACAACACAGGAGGCAGCGACTTCGACTGTCCTCCCTTGGACTCAGGAACATACACAAGCTTTTGATGAATTAAAGAAAGCTTTATGTCAAGCACCAGTTCTAGCAACACCATGTTACAGCAAACCTTTTACACTCTATGTCACTGAACGCGATGGCACAGCGTTATCGGTTTTCACTCAGAATCAGGCAGACAAACATAAGCCATGTGCTTATTTTTCTAGTACATTAGACCCAGTAGCCCAGGCTCTGCCTGCGTGCCTGAAATCAGTTGCAGTGACAGCTCTAGCAATCAGACAAAGTGACTCAATAGTGTTAGGACATCCTCTGACAGTACAGGTTCCACACTCTGTGGAAGTTCTCCTAAACAGGACACAGACTCAACACTTGACAATAGCACGACTGACAGGTTATGAATTAACATTGTTTCAGCCACATATAGAAATCAGACGCTGCAATACTTTAAATCCGGCTACGCTTTTACCGTCAAACACGACAGACCCAACACCACATGACTGTGTGGAAGTCATTAACACAATCACGAAACCAAGACAAGACTTGACAGACATTGCTCTACCCGACCCAGACTTGACACTTTATGTGGATGGTTCATGCATGAGAACTAGTACAGGAGAATTGGTGGCCGCATATGCAGTGACCACCGAAACTGAAGTCATAGAAACACATCGCATCGACACCTTGTCAGCTCAAGCAGCAGAGCTCATTGCTCTGACTCAAGCCTGTATACGAGCCAAGAACCTGAAAGTAAACATATATACTGATTCACGTTATGCATTTGGAGTTGTACACGACTTCGGCGTCCTCTGGCAAGAGAGAGGTTATCTGACCTCCCACGGAGCCAAAATCCAGCATGGTCCCCTCATTCAAGCTCTGTTAGAAGCAATACATTTGCCTTCATCCATAGCTATCATGAAGTGCAAGGCACATACTAAAGTCACAGATATCATTTCGCAGGGTAATGACCTGGCAGATCGAACAGCAAAACTCACAGCTCAGACTCAGACTAACATATCGACTGACATGACAAAGACTGAAGTAACTTCACTGACACATTGCATGACAGTTAGGGATCCCACACAAGATGTACTTGACATACAGACACATGCTACTGCAGACGAAATCAAGAAATGGACTGAACAAGGAGGGATCCAGACAGATCAAGGATGGGTGACGAAGGGAAAAGCCACATGGTTCCTCCCCGACTCCATGGTTCAAGTTATCATTAATACAGCACATAGTCCCGCACACTTAGGAGAAAAAGCTATGTTAGACTGCATCCAGAATATATGGTTCAACAAGCACTTGCGTGCAGCAGCAAAACAGAAAGTACGTACCTGTATGATCTGTTGCCAATTCAATCCAGGCAAGGGTATTCCCGTGGAACAGGGTGGATTTCATCCTCCTGACCATCCTTTTGAAGTCCTCCAGATGGATTATATCCAGATGGATCGATGCCGAGGATTCAAGTATGTCCTCGTAGTTGTATGTGCACTATCCCGATGGACAGAAGCTTATCCAGTCCCAGATTACACTGCTGTAACCACGGCCAAGCAGTTGGTGCGTGAATTTTTCCCACGATATGGTTTGCCCCGTGTCATGTATTCAGATAATGGTCAGCCATTCTCGTCCGAACTCATGAAGCAGGTTTCACTTCTGTTAGGTTACCAATGGAGATTCCACTGTGTTCGACACCCCGAAGCAGCTGGTCTCGTAGAGAGACACAATCAGACTCTGAAAACACGCCTAGCCAAAATATGTGCAGAGAAAGGAGTAGATTGGATGGTAGCTTTGCCAGTTGCCCTCTTTTACATGCGAATGGTCGCACATTCAAGGACAGGGCTATCCCCGTATGAGGTGGTCTTTGGCAGGCCGCCGAATATGTGGGGGACGCCTATGCCCCGAAAAATTACCGATGTTGACAGTTCTATGCTGACAGATTACCTAGCTTCCTTGATGTCTGCACTACAATCTTGTCGTTCACAGGTTGTGGCTGCCTTCCCAGACAACACCGAGGTGAAACCGCATACCATCGTTCCAGGAGACCTTGTGTTCGTCCGTAATTTCGACAGATCAAGCCCTCTGGAGCCGAGGTGGAAACAGCCCAAGTTGGTTTTGATGACGACGAGGACCGCGGTGAAGCTGGAAGGAAGAAAAGGATGGCTCCACTCCAGCCATGTTAAAAAATGTTATGGACTTCCGCCAAAGACTGTTTCCCAGGACTGCCACATTCCAGACACTGATACTAAACTCCCCCTGTTAGAGAAAACTCTGCAACAGGAGTACAAGCTAAAACTGAGGTCTAGCAAGTCAGACAGTTTAATTGTTTAAGTCCTCTCCTAGGTGAAGCGGTTAGACAGGTTCCTGACATGTATAAGATAGACCTCCATAGAGAGAGAGATAGACAGGAGATCAAGAAACAGAAATATTGTAAATCTCTCCGAAGCCGTTGCATTGTCACATTATTGTTTATGTTTTTTCTGAGTCTTACGATCATTGGTATAAGTTTTATATTACATATGTTCTTTCCTATTAGCTCACATGCACATTCTTCCTCTAATGACACTGTCGAGCATACTTTCAGTGACCTTCCCCCTCATGAATTGTCTTATCGACTTGCGCTGCGCAACAACACATTCATCCGTATGTTACACCATTCTCACCAGACCAGTAATGCTACTAATTGCTGGATATGTGGCCGACTCCCTCCCTATCAGAAGTACAAGGGAGTTCTGCCCCTCTTTCCTTATCCATTTACACACAATGGCTCCTGTGGTGCATGGTTTAGTTTAATATTCTCTGTAGATAGTGATTCCAAAGTTTCCCAGGGCAATTGGATATGGGGAAATCTGAACACAGTTATGAATAAAGCCTGTTTAACAGATAATGAAGGTCTTCCACAAAGGACAGGGACCGATCTAGAAAATGAAGTGTATGGATTAGGTAATTTTACACTTAATCTCATGATTCTGAATGTTCAGTCTGAGACCAAACCAGACTTGCCATCTATAACAGTCCTACCAGTGAAAGGTGAATTATGTGTCAGAAAGAGTGGTTCAGTACACCTAGGTCATAGTGAATGTAATACTGTGATCGAATTCAGTGATAAAGGCACGTCTACATTCAAAGCTTCCCGCCATTCCTATTTCATTTGTGGTCAGACAGCCTATATACGTTTACCACTAGATTGGGATGGAACTTGTTATATTGCATTTCTTCTGCCACCTGTTTTTCTAGCCCCATCTGATTATCATAGGAACTCCCATCTCACACATATTAGAAACAAGAGAGATCTTCCAATTGTCGATCAGACTGAAACTGCATTAGAACAATATACAGATTTCAATAAAGGATTCTTTCCTTTTTTAGGTACTGTCTCAAATAGTAAACTAATACGTAAATTAACAAGAACCCTTGAAGCTGTAGTAAACAAGACTACTTCTGCCCTAGGTAACTTAACAGAGGAACAGTCTGCTATGAGACTTGTCGTTCTTCAGAATCGTCTCGTCCTTGACGTCATCCTGGCCGATAGGGGCGGAGCTTGTAGAGTGATCGGATCAAGTTGCTGTGTTTTCATTCCTAATAATGCACCGTCAGTATATAAAGCCATAACCCGGCTTCATAAAATAGCTAACCAGATACACCAGAATCCAGGCACCTGGACTTGGTCCGGCTGGCTCTGGAGTGCAATATCAGCCTGGGGATGGAAAGTACTGTCATTCCTAGGAGTCATACTGCTCATAGTATTCAGTTGTTGTCTCTGCTTACAGTGTGGGCCGGCGATTTGCGGCTTGTGCGCCACAGCTTGCATTCCACGTTCAAGTTCACGTCCTAAATCCCGTATGAGAAAAGATGAGCAAATGATGTTATATGAACAGATAGATGGTCTCATGAAAATAGATATATCCTGAAGGGAACGTAGGGGACAAGGAGGGAATGAGGTAATTAAAATTTTGTATGGTCAAGTGTGTCCCCTATCGTGTTCCCCAACGTTCCATGTACGTGCGTAAAGTACATGTAATTTCCCTCCATGACCAGATATGAAGACGCAAATACATTTGCGTCCAACGTTAACATGTTATCTACCAGACCCACCATGAAAGCAACAATAATAAGGTTTTTAAGCATATGTTGCCAACGTCTTTACATAGTGCACTTTTCTGTTTTCCTGGTTCAGTTGAGCTAGGCCCTGAATCCGAGGCTCCGAGTCTCTTTTCAAGTCATTCCTGCCTCTGAAAGCTGCAGCATGGATCTGCATCCCTGACCTTTACCTTACCCCCTGCACAGTCGAAGCGGTGCCCGGCTCGGCCTGGCCTGCCTGCCAAAACAGTATTTTGCCTTCAAGTTATCTGTTCAGCTCCTCGAAAACACATTCCAGTCTAGTGAAATAGGTAAACATATTCTCAGCTGCAGAGCAAAGGGCCCGGCCTTCCTGTCTCCATGCAAGTAATTAATTTTCTCCCGTCACCATGGTAGGCCCATGCCCCTCGCATTGCACGTAGACACATATGCACGCATTAGCAGTCAGTATAGAACATCCTCTGCCCGAGAGACCTTTCACTCTAGATAACCTATCCTCCAAACACAAGATATCAGATATGATTTAGGTTTAGGTTGTTCTGACATGCCAGACTTCTGTCTCCTCTACTAGTGCTAAAGTCAAGCCCCCAGTTCTCTCCAGTTCCACGTCAATCACACGTCATGTCAACTGCGCGCGCATCTGTGTTAGAATTTCTGCTGACATTGCAAGATTGCTCTATGCATCCACCCACTTATGACACTTTTTGTGACGTTTCTAGCACACACCTCCGTGTACGCCCTTGTGCACGCCTTCTGTTACGCACATGTGTTCTTATCTTCAGCTGTTACGCCTACTGTATCCATCACCATTGTATGCTTTTACTATATATATTGTACTCTGTTAAGAAAACGTTGACTTCATGACATCATTCTGATCCCTGAAATACCCCTTCCTGAACATGATTGTCCATGGTTCGAACCATTCCATTACAGCCCGTATGACTCAGATACCACGGACTCTGCCTCTCATTTGATTGAGCTATTTTTATTGTAATTATATGGAAAAAGAGGATCCGGTAAAACTAATTTACCACAACTTAACAAATGCACGTCTCACCAGATATGAGCTAGTGTTGTTGGCACCACACATTGCCATCAAGAGGTGCACCACCTTGAACCCTGCATGTCTCCTACCAACAGAGCATGCTTTGGAGGATTTTTGCTCAGATGATGCCTTTCATGACTGCACCCTAGCTGTAGACAGACATACTAAGGTACGCCGAGACCTACTAGACACCCCATTATCAGATACTCAAGGGGACCTGTTTGTAGATGGGTCATGCCTGAGAGATGAAAGAGGAGATTTACAGACATCTTATGCGGTGGGCACCGCCAACAAACTACTGGAGGGAGGGAGGCTGACAGCTGCCAGGAGCGCAAAAGCGGCTGAACTCGTGGCACTGACGAGGGCATGCATTCTGGCTGAGGGTAGAAAGGTAAACATATATACGGACAGCCAGTATGCATTTGGTGTAGTGCACGACTTCGGTCAGTTGTGGTCAATGAGGGGGTTCCTCACATCAGCAGTGCAACAGATACAGCATGCGCAGTTGATCTGCGACCTCCTCCAGGCGATGCTACTCCCATCCAAGGTAGCCATCATAAAATGTGCTGCACACACATCATCTAGAGACTATGTGTCAAAGGGCAATGCATTCATTGATGGAGAAGCAAAGAGGACAGCACTGACAGGCTGCCAGCTAGCAATGGTACAGATAGAGAACAGCAACAAAAAGGTGGACGCTGAAGCACAAGTTACTACTTGTGTAACGATATATCTGTAAGAGACATTAGTTAGTGATAGATTCCTTACCTTAGAATATCCCCAGGCGTCAGACTGGATCTGGAAACTTTTGCGTAGCAATACCCCTGCGCGCTGGTAGGCGTCGTCTGCGGCTCCGCGTCCGTCGTCGGCGTCGTGAGCGCCGGGATGACGTCATCGGAGTATATAGACGGCGCCCATGCGCGCTGACGTCAGTTCTGATAACACAGCTTTTCCGCGCCAGATACGCAGAGCCATGATAGAACTAACACTGGTGCCATGAAACTAGGGCTCTGAAAGGGGATGACCTTAACCCTAAATATCAGTTCGCAGAACGGGGAGGATGGGAGGGCGGTAAGGAATCTATCACTAACTAATGTCTCTTACAGATATATCGTTACACAAGTAGTAACTTGTGCATCTGAAAGAGACACGTTAGTGATAGATTCCTTACCTTAGAATAGATACCCCAGCAATACCAACCCCGGTGGTGGGTCTGCGAACCAATATCACACCAGAAAGTCCTGGAGGACGGAACGGCCAAAGAAGCCATCCCTCCGGACTTGACTGTCCAGGCAGTAGTGTCTTGCGAACGTGTGCAGCGAGGCCCACGTGGCTGCCTGACAGATGTCCTGCAGGGGGACACCGCGGCCCAGGGCAGTTGTAGTCGCCGTGGCCCGAGTGGAGTGAGCCCGCAATCCAGCTGGGGGCTCCTTCCTCGCCATGGAGTAGCATGCTTGGATGCACAAGATGATCCACCTGGAGATGGTCCTCTTGTGCACAGCCTTTCCCTTCTTCGCGCCCACGTAACCAACGAAGAGTTGGTCATCCACCCGGAATTGGCGAGTGCGATCCAGGTAGTAGGAGAGCGCACGTTTTGGATCCAGACGGTGGAGCCTCTCCTCCTCTTTCGAGGGATGCGGAGGCGGAAAGAAGGTGGGCAAAGTGATGGACTGCCCGATGTGGAAGGCCGTGACAACCTTGGGCAGGAAGGAAGGTCGTGTACGTAACACCACCTTATCAGGATGAACAGACAGGAAAGGTGGAGAAGAAGAAAGAGCCTGGAGCTCACTCACCCTCCTGGCAGAGGTGATGGCAACCAGGAAAGCCGTCTTTAGAGTAAGGAGACGAAGAGGGCAGTTATGAAGTGGCTCAAAGGGAGCACACATCAGATAGGTGAGAACCAGATTCAAGTCCCACTGGGGCATCACGAAGGGGACAGGAGGAAACATGTGCGTGATGCCCTTCAGAAATCTACTTACAATAGGGGACTTGAATAAAGAAGGCTGATCTGGTAGCCTCAAGAAGGCTGAAAGAGCAGAAAGGTACCCTTTAAGAGTGCCCAGAGCAGAGCCCTGCTGGGCAAGGGAAAGAAGAAAGAGCAGCACTTCCGAAAGGGGTGCAGAGAGAGGATCCACAGCCTTTGCTGTGCACCATGCCACAAATCTGTTCCACCGGCAGGCGTATACCGACTTTGTGGAGGGACGCCTGGCTGCCAGAATGATATCGCAGACTTCGGGAGGCAAGTCAAATGGCCTCAACTGCCGCCGCTCAATCTCCAAGCTTGTAGGTGGAGACTGGACAGGTTCGGGTGCAGGACCGTCCCCTGCTGCTGCGACAGAAGGTCCTCCCGAAGAGGCAGACGAATCGGGGGATCGACTGACATGCTGAGTAGCTCGGGATACCAGTACCTTCGTGCCCAGTCCGGAGCCACAAGGACGACCTGGGCCCGGTCGCGCCTGATCTTCTTCAGCACTCTGGGCAGAAGTGGTATAGGCGGAAAGGCGTACAACAGGCCGCAGCTCCACTCGCGACGAAAAGCGTCTCCGAGCGAGTGCCGCCTTGGAAACTCCAACGCGCAGAACTGCTGACATTGCGCGTTCTCTTCTGTGGCGAATAGATCTAACCAAGGCTCTCCCCACTGTTGAAAGAGACCTTGCGCCACGTCCGAGTTCAGACGCCATTCGTGATCCATCATGCACCGGCGGCTGAGTTCGTCCGCCCTGGCATTCAGAGAGCCTGCCAGGTGTTGAACCACCAGGGTCATGCCCTGATGTTCCAGCCACTGCCAGAGGCGCAGAGCCTCCTGGCAAAGGGTCCACGACCCCACACCGCCCTGTTTGTTGCAGTACCACATGGCGGTGGTGTTGTCGGTGAACACTTGCACCACGCTCCCCCTGACAGAGGGGAGGAATACCTTCAGTGCAAGACGAATCGCCCGCAGCTCCAGAATGTTGATGTGGAGCCGGGACTCCGCCGGAGACCAGAGGCCTCTGATCTCCGCCTCTCCCATGTGGCCTCCCCAGCCCTGGAGGGACGCGTCCGTCACAACTACGTGCTCCGGCTGGGGTAGGGAGAGGGGTCTGCCACTGACCCAGTCGCGGTCCGTGAGCCACCACTGCAGTTGCTTCGCAGTGCCCTCCGAGATCAGGACATGATCGGACAGGTTGCCCTGATGCTGGGCCCACTGAAACTTCAGGTCCCACTGCAGAGCCCGCATCCGCCACCTGGCGTGACGCACCAGAAGGATGCAGGAGGCCATCAGTCCCAGAAGCCGCAGCGTCAACCTGACCGAGACCCGGGATAACGGTCTGAAGACAGGAATCAGAGCCCGAATATCCCGAACCCGCTGCTCGGGTGGGTAAACCCGAAACTGCGCCGAGTCGAGAACCGCTCCGATGAAAAGGAGCTTCTGAGAGGGACACAGGTGTGACTTCGGCACATTGATGGAGAACCCCAGCAGGTGCAGGAGGTCGGCCGTAGTCTGGAGGTGGTTGACGACTGTCTGGGGCGAGCCCGCCTTCAACAACCAGTCGTCGAGGTAGGGGAAGACTGACACCCCTTGCCTGCGCAGATGGGCTGCGACCACCGCCATCACCTTCGTGAACACCCGTGGGGCGCTGGTAAGGCCGAAGGGGAGCACGGTAAACTGAAAGTGCTCCAGGCCCACCGTGAACCGCAGGTAACGCCGGTGGGCCGGCAGGACGGGGATGTGGAAATAGGCGTCCTGCAAGTCCAACGCTACCATCCAGTCTCCTGGGTCCAGGGCAGCCAGGACCTGAGCCAAAGTGAGCATCTTGAACTTCTCCGTCCGGAGGAAGCCGTTGACGTTCCGCAGATCCAAGATAGGGCGTAGGCCCCCTTTGTCCTTCTTGGGTACCAGAAAGTAGTGGGAGTAACATCCACGTCCTACTTCTGGCCCAGGAACGCGCTCGATGGCCCCCTTGGCCAAGAGGGCCGAAACTTCCTCTCGCAGAAGCTGCAAGTGATCCCCCGACACACGGTGGTATTGAGGTGGCATGGATGGAGGGGAAGACTCGAAGGGGAGGGAGAAACCCCTTCGGACAATTTGCAGCACCCACCTGTCCGAAGTGACTGTATGCCAGTGGGAGAGGTGATGGCGAACCCTGCCTCCCACAGGCGTCACATGGGCCTGAAAACTCGGACTAGGAAGGTTTTGAGGCGGGGGCTGCTGAGGGAGGTGTGGACTGGCCTCGCCGTTGACCCCGACCACCGCCGCGGCGGTTCCCACGTCCGCCACCGCGCTGCTGGACATTCTGCGGCGTGTGGCTGGCGGTCCGTGGTGGGGCGCCCCTCCCGTGGCCACAAAAGGAGCGAAAGGCACCCGATTGCTGGCGTGGGGCCGTAAGACCCACGGACTTGGCCGTGGCCCTGGAGTCCTTAAAACGTTCCAGCGCATGGTCTACCTTGTCGCCGAAGAGGCGACGGCCATCAAACGGCATGTCCAGGAGTGTGGCCTGGACATCGGCCGAGAAGTTGGCGGACCTCAACCAGGCGTGGCGTCGAACCGCCACCGTCGTTGCCATTGCCCTGCCCAGTGAGTCCGTGGTATCCAGCCCACACCGGATGGAAAAGCGTGCCGCATCTCTGCCGTCCGCAAGGGTTTGGCTTAGTTTAGCCCTGACCTCCTCAGGGCATTGTGGCAGCACCTCCGCAACCGTGTCCCACAGAGTGTGGGTGTAGCGGCCCAAGAGACAGTTGGTGTTCACTGACCGTAGCCCTAGGCTCACAGACGAGAAGACCTTCTTCCCGAACTGCTCGTATCTCTTGGATTCCCTGTCGGGCGGGGCCGACGGGAATGCGGTCTGGGAATTGGAGGCCTGGATGACCAGACTCTCGGGGGTGGGGTGGGTGGACAAAAAGCAAGGGTCGCCCGGGGCCGGGCGGTAGCGTCTGGCCACGTTCCTGTCCACAGGGGGGCCTGTGGCGGGCTTGGACCAAGTGCCCAGAAGAACGTCACACAAGGCATCATTGAACGGCAGAAGGGGCTCCGCGGAGCCGGACTGCTGTTTGAGGACCTCAGTGAGGAGATTAGTCCTCACGGCCGCGACGGGGAGCTCAAGGTTTAGGGCCTTAGCTGCCTTCGTCAACACTACACTGTAAGCAGAACCCGCCTCCGAAGCCACAGTCGGGGGCGACGTAAATCCAGTGTCTGGCGAGGTGTCAATACCACTGGCCTCCCCAAGCTCATATGTCCAGTCCTGATGAGACTGGCAATCACGTGCCAGAGGGTCCTCGGACCCCTCCCATTGCTCCTCGTCACCCGGTTCCCGGAGACCAGGATTAACAGCCAGGGCCTCCTCGTGGAGATAGAACTCTCCGAAGGCCGACGGAATCGGCGCCCAGCGGCGCCCCTCCGACACCTGAGTAGGACCGTAGGAAGCATTGGGGTCGGCAACCACTTCGGCTGCCGGGGACGACACCTGAAGGGACGTCGCCGGCGAGGTCGTAAGGTCGACCGGCGAGGTCCCGGATCCGGAGCCGGATCCAGCGAGGTCGCGCGGCGCCGGGACCGAAGTCGCCAGCGGCGCCGGGGCCGAAGCACCCGACGTCGTCGGGGCCGAAGCGCCCGACCCGGAAGGACCTCCAGACGGAGCCGATCGGCCCGAAGGCGCCACGGGAACCGACTGAGGAGGGAGGGCCCTCATGGCCATGAGGTACCTCTCGACCTCCTCCTGCGACGCGCCGTGCCCAGGGACCCGAAGGTGTGGGGCAGGCGGCGACGCTTGCGACTCCCGCGGAGCCGCGTGGGCGGTGTCGCCCGAGTCCCCGGCCGCATCGTGCGAGCGACGGGGCGGGTCGGAGGAACGATGGCGTCGCTCCGACCTCTCATGCCTCTTACCTGAGGACTTGGAACCGGACGATCTGTGACCACTCCCGGAACGTCGATGACTCCGACCTCGCGACCTGTCCCTCGACCTCCCGTGGGACCGGGACCGGGACCTGGAGCGGCGCGGGGCCGACTGCCTCAGCTCGAGACGCTTGCGGGACCGCTCCCGCCTAGCCTTCGACGTCAGGGCCCGTCAGTCGTCACAGGTTCGATCGTCGTGGTCGAGGCCTAAGCACTTCAGGCACCGGCGATGGGGGTCCGTGACCGACATGAGTCGGCCGCACTTCGAGCAAGGCTTGAACCCGGGCATCCCTGGCACCGATAGTCGAGAATCGACTAAATAGAGGATCAAAAGATCAAAAAAAAAGTTTTCAGTCAAAAAGTGACTGGGGGTAGAGCTTCTTCCGGATCTGCGCTAGCTGGCGCGGAAAAAAGAAGAACTGACGTCAGCGCGCATGGGCGCCGTCTATATACTCCGATGACGTCATCCCGGCGCTCACGACGCCGACGACGGACGCGGAGCCGCAGACGACGCCTACCAGCGCGCAGGGGTATTGCTACGCAAAAGTTTCCGGATCCAGTCTGACGCCTGGGGATATTCTAAGGTAAGGAATCTATCACTAACGTGTCTCTTTCAGATCAAGACTCTTTGCATTTTGACCCAATCCACATCCAGAAGCAAGTTGACATCCAGGAGATGACCGGGTGGGCAAAAGGAGGGCGTGTGAAAACTGAGGAGGGATTATGGACTGGGCCCAATGGGAAGATATGCCTTGTGTTTGGCAAGAATGCAAGCTGTGGCGCACAAGCCGCAAATCGCCGGCCCACACTGTAAGCAGAGACAACAACTGAATACTATGAGCAGTATGACTCCTAGGAATGACAGTACTTTCCATCCCCAGGCTGATATTGCACTCCAGAGCCAGCCGGACCAAGTCCAGGTGCCTGGATTCTGGTGTATCTGGTTAGCTATTTTATGAAGCCGGGTTATGGCTTTATATACTGACGGTGCATTATTAGGAATGAAAACACAGCAACTTGATCCGATCACTCTACAAGCTCCGCCCCTATCGGCCAGGATGACGTCAAGGACGAGACGATTCTGAAGAACGACAAGTCTCATAGCAGACTGTTCCTCTGTTAAGTTACATAGGGCAGAAGTAGTCTCGTTTACTACAGCTTCAAGGGTTCTTGTTAATTTACGTATTAGTTTACTATTTGAGACAGTACCTAAAAAAGGAAAGAATCCTTTATTGAAATCTGTATATTGTTCTAATGCAGTTTCAGTCTGATCGACAATTGGAAGATCTCTCTTGTTTCTAATATGTGTGAGATGGGAGTTCCTATGATAATCAGATGGGGCTAGAAAAACAGGTGGCAGAAGAAATGCAATATAACAAGTTCCATCCCAATCTAGTGGTAAACGTATATAGGCTGTCTGACCACAAATGAAATAGGAATGGCGGAAAGCTTTGAATGTAGACTTGCCTTTATCACTGAATTCGATCACAGTATTACATTCACTATGACCTAGGTGTACTGAACCACTCTTTCTGACACATAATTCACCTTTCACCGGTAGCACTGTTATAGATGGCAAGTCTGGTTTGGTCTCAGACTGAACATTCAGAATCATGAGATTAAGTGTAAAATTACCTAATCCATACACTTCATTTTCTAGATCGGTCCCTGTCCTTTGTGGAAGACCTTCATTATCTGGGAAACAGGCTTTATTCATAACTGTGTTCAGATTTCCCCATATCCAATTGCCCTGGGAAACTTTGGAATCACTATCTACAGAGAATATTAAACTAAACCATGCACCACAGGAGCCATTGTGTTTAAATGGATAAGGAAAGAGGGGCAGAACTCCCTTGTACTTCTGATAGGGAGGGAGTCGGCCACATATCCAGCAATTAGTAGCATTACTGGTCTGGTGAGAATGGTGTAACATACGGATGAATGTGTTGTTGCGCAGCGCAAGTCGATAAGACAAGTCATGAGGGGGAAGGTCACTGAAAGTATGCTCGACAGTGTCATTAGAGGAAGAATGTGCATGTGAGCTAATAGGAAAGAACATATGTAATATAAAACTTATACCAATGATCGTAAGACTCAGAAAAAACATAAACAATAATGTGACAATGCAACGGCTTCGGAGAGATTTACAATATTTCTGTTTCTTGATCTCCTGTCTATCTCTCTCTCTATGGAGGTCTATCTTATACATGTCAGGAACCTGTCTAACCGCTTCACCTAGGAGAGGACTTAAACAATTAAACTGTCTGACTTGCTAGACCTCAGTTTTAGCTTGTACTCCTGTTGCGGAGTTTTCTCTAACAGGGGGAGTTTAGTATCAGTGTCTGGAATGTGGCAGTCCTGGGAAACAGTCTTTGGCGGAAGTCCATAACATTTTTTAACATGGCTGGAGTGGAGCCATCCCTTTCTTCCTTCCAGCTTCACCGCGGTCCTCGTCGTCATCAAAACCAACTCGGGCTGTTTCCACCTCGGCTCCAGAGGGCTTGATCTGTCGAAATTACGGACGAACACAAGGTCTCCTGGAACGATGGTATGCGGTTTCACCTCGGTGTTGTCTGGGAAGGCAGCCGCAACCTGTGAACGACAAGATTGTAGTGCAGACATCAAGGAAGCTAGGTAATCTGTCAGCATAGAACTGTGAACATCGGTAATTTTTCGGGGCATAGGCGTCCCCCACATATTCGGCGGCCTGCCAAAGAACACCTCATACGGGGATAGCCCTGTCCTTGAATGTGCGACCATTCGCATGTAAAAGAGGGCAACTGGCAAAGCTACCATCCAATCTACTCCTTTCTCTGCACATATTTTGGCTAGGCGTGTTTTCAGAGTCTGATTGTGTCTCTCTACGAGACCAGCTGCTTCGGGGTGTCGAACACAGTGGAATCTCCATTGGTAACCTAACAGAAGTGAAACCTGCTTCATGAGTTCGGACGAGAATGGCTGACCATTATCTGAATACACGACACGGGGCAAACCATATCGTGGGAAAAATTCACGCACCAACTGCTTGGCCGTGGTTACAGCAGTGTAATCTGGGACTGGATAAGCTTCTGTCCATCGGGATAGTGCACATACAACTACGAGGACATACTTGAATCCTCGGCATCGATCCATCTGGATATAATCCATCTGGAGGACTTCAAAAGGATGGTCAGGAGGATGAAATCCACCCTGTTCCACGGGAATACCCTTGCCTGGATTGAATTGGCAACAGATCATACAGGTACGTACTTTCTGTTTTGCTGCTGCACGCAAGTGCTTGTTGAACCATATATTCTGGATGCAGTCTAACATAGCTTTTTCTCCTAAGTGTGCGGGACTATGTGCTGTATTAATGATAACTTGAACCATGGAGTCGGGGAGGAACCATGTGGCTTTTCCCTTCGTCACCCATCCTTGATCTGTCTGGATCCCTCCTTGTTCAGTCCATTTCTTGATTTCGTCTGCAGTAGCATGTGTCTGTATGTCAAGTACATCTTGTGTGGGATCCCTAACTGTCATGCAATGTGTCAGTGAAGTTACTTCAGTCTTTGTCATGTCAGTTGATATGTTAGTCTGAGTCTGAGCTGTGAGTTTTGCTGTTCGATCTGCCAGGTCATTACCCTGCGAAATGATATCTGTGACTTTAGTATGTGCCTTGCACTTCATGATAGCTATGGCTGAAGGCAAATGTATTGCTTCTAACAGAGCTTGAATGAGGGGACCATACTGGATTTTGGCTCCGTGGGAGGTCAGATAACCTCTCTCTTGCCAGAGGACGCCGAAGTCGTGTACAACTCCAAATGCATAACGTGAATCAGTATATATGTTCACTTTCAGGTTCTTGGCTCCTATACAGGCTTGAGTCAGAGCAATGAGCTCTGCTGCTTGAGCTGACAAGGTGTCGATGCGATGTGTTTCTATGACTTCAGTTTCGGTGGTCACTGCATATGCGGCCACCAATTCTCCTGTACTAGTTCTCATGCATGAACCATCCACGAAAAGTGTCAAGTCTGGGTCGGGTAGAGCAATGTCTGTCAAGTCTTGTCTTGGTTTCGTGATTGTGTTAATGACTTCCACACAGTCATGTGGTGTAGGGTCTGTCGTGTTTGACGGTAAAAGCGTAGCCGGATTTAAAGTATTGCAGCGTCTGATTTCTATATGTGGCTGAAACAATGTTAATTCATAACCTGTCAGTCGTGCTATTGTCAAGTGTTGAGTCTGTGTCCTGTTTAGGAGAACTTCCACCGAGTGTGGAACCTGTACTGTCAGAGGATGTCCTAACACTATTGAGTCACTTTGTCTGATTGCTAGAGCTGTCGCTGCAACTGATTTCAGGCACGCAGGCAGAGCCTGGGCTACTGGGTCTAATGTACTAGAAAAATAAGCACATGGCTTATGTTTGTCTGCCTGATTTTGAGTGAGAACCGATAACGCTGTGCCATCGCGTTCAGTGACAAAGAGTGTAAAAGGTTTGCTGTAACATGGTGTTGCTAGAACTGGTGCTTGGCATAAAGCTTTCTTTAATTCATCAAAAGCTTGTGTATGTTCCTGAGTCCAAGGGAGGACAGTCAAAGTCGCTGCCTCCTGTGTTGTCAACTGTATAAGTGGCTTAGCTAGATATGCATATTGGGGAATCCATTGTCTGCAGTAGGAGGTGAGGCCAATGAAGGCCCGCACTTCCTTTTGTGTCTTGGGCTGTGGAAGATGTGCAATTAACTGAATGCGATCAGGTGTTAGCTGCCTACCCCACTTGGACAGCAAGTGCCCAAGGTAAACCACTTGCTGGGCACAGAATTGCAGCTTCGAAGGGGACACTTTGTGTCCCTTGTCTGCCAGAAAATACAGGACTGTCAGTGATGCACGTTCACAATCTCGTTCTGTCCGTGCTGTTATTAACGGGTCATCGACGTATTGGAGTAGGCCCGTGTCAGTAGGCATGTGAATACTGTCTAGTTGTCGTTTTAATGCTTGGCTGTAGATACTGGGGCTTTCTGTGAATCCTTGAGGAGCACGTGCAAATTTGAAGCTTCGGCCATTTAAACAGAATCCGAAGAGGTATTGGCTTTCCGGATGAATGGGAACACTAAAGAAGGCGTTCTTGAGATCAATTACAGTAAAGAACGCTGCTTCTGAATCAATAGCTGTCAATAAAAACGAAATGTCTGGGACCACTGGGTACTGTGGCATTATGCATTTATTTAATTCTCGAAGATCAATCACCAATCAATAGACTGGAGGTGCATTTGGGTCAGTTCGTTTAAGAATCGGAATGATAGGGGAATTACAAACATTGGAGTCAGTTTCTACAACCACTCCTTGTGCAATCAACTCGTCAATGATTTTCAGCCAAATATTTGCGTCTTCATATCTGGTCATGGAGGGAAATTACATGTACTTTATGCACGTACATGGAACGTTGGGGAACACGATAGGGGACACACTTGACCATACAAAATTTTAATTACCTCATTCCTAATTATGTGGTAAATTAGTTTTACCGGATCCTCTTTTTCCATATAATTACAATAAAAATAGCTCAATCAAATGAGAGGCAGAGTCCGTGGTATCTGAGTCATACGGGCTTTAATGGAATGGTTCGAACCATGGACAATCATGTTCAGGAAGGGGTATTTCAGGGATCAGAATGATGTCATGAAGTCAACGTTTTCTTAACAGAGTACAATATATATAGTAAAAGCATCAATGGTGATGGATACAGTAGGCGTAACAGCTGAAGATAAGAACACATGTGCGTAACAGAAGGCGTGCACAAGGGCGTACACGGAGGTGTGTGCTAGAAACGTCACAAAAAGTGTCATAAGTGGGTGGATGCATAGAGCAATCTTGCAATGTCAGCAGAAATTCTAACACAGATGCGCGCGCAGTTGGCATGACGTGTGATTGACGTGGAACTGGAGGGAGCTGGGGGCTTGACTTTAGCATTAGTAGAGGAGACAGAAGTCTGGCATGTCAGAACAACCTAAACCTAAATCATATCTGATATCTTGTGTTTGGAGAATATGTTATCTAGAGTGAAAGGTCTCTCGGGCAGAGGATGTTCTATACTGACTGCTAATGCGTGCATATGTGTCTACGTGCAATGCGAGGGGCATGGGCCTACCATGGTGACGGGAGAAAATAAATTACTTGCATGGAGACAGGAAGGCCGGGCCCTTTGCTCTGCAGCTGAGAATATGTTTACCTATTTCACTAGACTGGAATGTGTTTTCGAGGAGCTGAACAGATAACTTGAAGGCAAAATACAATTTTGGCAGGCAGGCCAGGCCGAGCCGGGCACCGCTTCGACTGTGCGGGGGGTAAGGTAAAGGTCAGGGATGCAGATCCATGCTGCAGCTTTCAGATGCAGGAATGACTTGAAAAGAGACTCGGAGCCTCGGATTCAGGGCCTAGCTCAACTGAACCAGGAAAACAGAAAAGTGCACTATGTAAAGACGTTGGCAACATATGCTTAAAAACCATATTATTGTTGCTTTCATGGTGGGTCCGGTAGATAACATGTTAACGTTGGACGCAAATGTATTTGCGTCTTCATATCTGGTCATGGAGGGAAATTACATGTACTTTACGCACGTACATGGAACGTTGGGGAACACGATAGGGGACACACTTGACCATACAAAATTTTAATTACCTCATTCCCTCCTTGTCCCCTACGTTCCCTTCAGGATATATCTATTTTCATGAGACCATCTATCTGTTCATATAACATCATTTGCTCATCTTTTCTCATACGGGATTTAGGACGTGAACTTGAACGTGGAATGCAAGCTGTGGCGCACAAGCCGCAAATCGCCGGCCCACACTGTAAGCAGAGACAACAACTGAATACTATGAGCAGTATGACTCCTAGGAATGATAGTACTTTCCATCCCCAGGCTGATATTGCACTCCAGAGCCAGCCGGACCAAGTCCAGGTGCCTGGATTCTGGTGTATCTGGTTAGCTATTTTATGAAGCCGGGTTATGGCTTTATATACTGACGGTGCATTATTAGGAATAAAAACACAGCAACTTGATCCGATCACTCTACAAGCTCCGCCCCTATCGGCCAGGATGACGTCAAGGACGAGACGATTCTGAAGAACGACAAGTCTCATAGCAGACTGTTCCTCTGTTAAGTTACCTAGGGCAGAAGTAGTCTTGTTTACTACAGCTTCAAGGGTTCTTGTTAATTTACGTATTAGTTTACTATTTGAGACAGTACCTAAAAAAGGAAAGAATCCTTTATTGAAATCTGTATATTGTTCTAATGCAGTTTCAGTCTGATCGACAATTGGAAGATCTCTCTTGTTTCTAATATGTGTGAGATGGGAGTTCCTATGATAATCAGATGGGGCTAGAAAAACAGGTGGCAGAAGAAATGCAATATAACAAGTTCCATCCCAATCTAGTGGTAAACGTATATAGGCTGTCTGACCACAAATGAAATAGGAATGGCGGGAAGCTTTGAATGTAGACTTGCCTTTATCACTGAATTCGATCACAGTATTACATTCACTATGACCTAGGTGTACTGAACCACTCTTTCTGACACATAATTCACCTTTCACTGGTAGGACTGTTATAGATGGCAAGTCTGGTTTGGTCTCAGACTGAACATTCAGAATCATGAGATTAAGTGTAAAATTACCTAATCCATACACTTCATTTTCTAGATCGGTCCCTGTCCTTTGTGGAAGACCTTCATTATCTGGGAAACAGGCTTTATTCATAACTGTGTTCAGATTTCCCCATATCCAATTGCCCTGGGAAACTTTGGAATCACTATCTACAGAGAATATTAAACTAAACCATGCACCACAGGAGCCATTGTGTGTAAATGGATAAGGAAAGAGGGGCAGAACTCCCTTGTACTTCTGATAGGGAGGGAGTCGGCCACATATCCAGCAATTAGTAGCATTACTGGTCTGGTGAGAATGGTGTAACATACGGATGAATGTGTTGTTGCGCAGCGCAAGTCGATAAGACAATTCATGAGGGGGAAGGTCACTGAAAGTATGCTCGACAGTGTCATTAGAGGAAGAATGTGCATGTGAGCTAATAGGAAAGAACATATGTAATATAAAACTTATACCAATGATCGTAAGACTCAGAAAAAACATAAACAATAATGTGACAATGCAACGGCTTCGGAGAGATTTACAATATTTCTGTTTCTTGATCTCCTGTCTATCTCTCTCTCTATGGAGGTCTATCTTATACATGTCAGGAACCTGTCTAACCGCTTCACCTAGGAGAGGACTTAAACAATTAAACTGTCTGACTTGCTAGACCTCAGTTTTAGCTTGTACTCCTGTTGCGGAGTTTTCTCTAACAGGGGGAGTTTAGTATCAGTGTCTGGAATGTGGCAGTCCTGGGAAACAGTCTTTGGCGGAAGTCCATAACATTTTTTAACATGGCTGGAGTGGAGCCATCCTTTTCTTCCTTCCAGCTTCACCGCGGTCCTCGTCGTCATCAAAACTAACTTGGGCTGTTTCCACCTCGGCTCCAGAGGGCTTGATCTGTCGAAATTACGGACGAACACAAGGTCTCCTGGAACGATGGTATGCGGTTTCACCTCGGTGTTGTCTGGGAAGGCAGCCGTAACCTGTGAACGACAAGATTGTAGTGCAGACATCAAGGAAGCTAGGTAATCTGTCAGCATAGAACTGTCAACATCGGTAATTTTTCGGGGCATAGGCGTCCCCCACATATTCGGCAGCCTGCCAAAGACCACCTCATACGGGGATAGCCCTGTCCTTGAATGTGCGACCATTCGCATGTAAAAGAGGGCAACTGGCAAAGCTACCATCCAATCTACTCCTTTCTCTGCACATATTTTGGCTAGGCGTGTTTTCAGAGTCTGATTGTGTCTCTCTACGAGACCAGCTGCTTCGGGGTGTCGAACACAGTGGAATCTCCATTGGTAACCTAACAGAAGTGAAACCTGCTTCATGAGTTCGGACGAGAATGGCTGACCATTATCTGAATACACGACACAGGGCAAACCATATCGTGGGAAAAATTCACGCACCAACTGCTTGGCCGTGGTTACAGCAGTGTAATCTGGGACTGGATAAGCTTCTGTCCATCGGGATAGTGCACATACAACTACGAGGACATACTTGAATCCTCGGCATCGATCCATCTGGATATAATCCATCTGGAGGACTTCAAAAGGATGGTCAGGAGGATGAAATCCACCCTGTTCCACGGGAATACCCTTGCCTGGATTGAATTGGCAACAGATCATACAGGTACGTACTTTCTGTTTTGCTGCTGCACGCAAGTGCTTGTTAAACCATATATTCTGGATGCAGTCTAACATAGCTTTTTCTCCTAAGTGTGCGGGACTATGTGCTGTATTAATGATAACTTGAACCATGGAGTCGGGGAGGAACCATGTGGCTTTTCCCTTCGTCACCCATCCTTGATCTGTCTGGATCCCTCCTTGTTCAGTCCATTTCTTGATTTCGTCTGCAGTAGCATGTGTCTGTATGTCAAGTGCATCTTGTGTGGGATCCCTAACTGTCATGCAATGTGTCAGTGAAGTTACTTCAGTCTTTGTCATGTCAGTCGATATGTTAGTCTGAGTCTGAGCTGTGAGTTTTGCTGTTCGATCTGCCAGGTCATTACCCTGCGAAATGATATCTGTGACTTTAGTATGTGCCTTGCACTTCATGATAGCTATGGCTGAAGGCAAATGTATTGCTTCTAACAGAGCTTGAATGAGGGGACCATGCTGGATTTTGGCTCCGTGGGAGGTCAGATAACCTCTCTTTTGCCAGAGGACGCCGAAGTCGTGTACAACTCCAAATGCATAACGTGAATCAGTATATATGTTTACTTTCAGGTTCTTGGCTCGTATACAGGCTTGAGTCAGAGCAATGAGCTCTGCTGCTTGAGCTGACAAGGTGTCGATGCGATGTGTTTCTATGACTTCAGTTTCGGTGGTCACTGCATATGCGGCCACCAATTCTCCTGTACTAGTTCTCATGCATGAACCATCCACATAAAGTGTCAAGTCTGGGTCGGGTAGAGCAATGTCTGTCAAGTCTTGTCTTGGTTTCGTGATTGTGTTAATGACTTCCACACAGTCATGTGGTGTAGGGTCTGTCGTGTTTGACGGTAAAAGCGTAGCCGGATTTAAAGTATTGCAGCGTCTGATTTCTATATGTGGCTGAAACAATGTTAATTCATAACCTGTCAGTCGTGCTATTGTCAAGTGTTGAGTCTGTGTCCTGTTTAGGAGAACTTCCACAGAGTGTGGAACCTGTACTGTCAGAGAATGTCCTAACACTATTGAGTCACTTTGTCTGATTGCTAGAGCTGTCGCTGCAACTGATTTCAGGCACGCAGGCAGAGCCTGGGCTACTGGGTCTAATGTACTAGAAAAATAAGCACATGGCTTATGTTTGTCTGCCTGATTCCGAGTGAGAACCGATAACGCTGTGCCATCGCGTTCAGTGACAAAGAGTGTAAAAGGTTTGCTGTAACATGGTGTTGCTAGAACTGGTGCTTGACATAAAGCTTTCTTTAATTCATCAAAAGCTTGTGTATGTTCCTGAGTCCAAGGGAGGACAGTCGAAGTCGCTGCCTCCTGTGTTGTCAACTGTATAAGTGGCTTAGCTAGATATGCATATTGGGGAATCCATTGTCTGCAGTAGGAGGTGAGGCCAATGAAGGCCCGCACTTCCTTTTGTGTCTTGGGCTGTGGAAGATGTGCAATTAACTGAATGCGATCAGGTGTTAGCTGCCTACCCCACTTGGACAGCAAGTGCCCAAGGTAAACCACTTGCTGGGCACAGAATTGCAGCTTCGAAGGGGACACTTTGTATCCCTTGTCTGCCAGAAAATACAGGACTGTCAGTGATGCACGTTCACAATCTCGTTCTGTTCGTGCTGTTATTAACAGGTCATCGACGTATTGGAGTAGGGCAGTGTCAGTAGGCATGTGAATACTGTCTAGTTGTCGTTTTAATGCTTGGCTGTAGATACTGGGGCTTTCTGTGAATCCTTGAGGAGCACGTGCAAATTTGAAGCTTCGGCCATTTAAACAGAATCCGAAGAGGTATTGGCTTTCCGGATGAATGGGAACACTAAAGAAGGCGTTCTTGAGATCAATTACAGTAAAGAACGCTGCTTCTGAATCAATAGCTGTCAATAATGACGAAATGTCTGGGACCACTGGGTACTGTGGTATTATGCATTTATTTAATTCTCGAAGATCAATCACCAATCGATAGACTGGAGGTGCATTTGGGTCAGTTCGTTTAAGAATCGGAATGATAGGGGAATTACAAACATTGGAGTCAGTTTCTACAACCACTCCTTGTGCAATCAACTCGTCAATGATTTTCAGTAAAGCCACTACAGCATCAGGTGGTAACTTGTATTGTCGGATTCGGGGTAGTACAACTCCTTGCTTGAGTGTAACACGATATGGTGTAATGTGCATACAACCTACATCAGTTGGACCTTGCGCCCATAAATGCTCTGGTACATTCTTCAATCTTGGATCAAAATCTCTCAACACATAATGTCCTTTAAAGTCACGTAAGAACAATCTAACTCCTTCCGGGGAACAACAAATTACTGCTCCTAGAGCTTTCAACGTTTTAATACTAAGCAGATTTTCAGGGCATGCTTTTGTAAGCAACAAGTCTGTAGTACGGGATAATGGACCAACTGCTAGGGGAACTGGTTTTGAAACTTCATTAACAATAGGCTTTCCTGAAAATCCAAGGGAAACATTCTGTGAGCCTGAGAGGGGTACCCCTGGAACCTCGTCATGACTAATGGTAGTTCTGCTCGCCCCTGTGTCAATTAAAAACTTTCTGTCTTTCCCTAATACCTGACTATGTACATAGGGACCCTCTTGATCTACAGGAACCTCGATAAGAGGCAAGCCAACCTCCCTCTCTAGGCTGTTTCATGAGTACTGTTGGTAATCCGGGTAATCTGACTGAGCATACTGGTACATTTGTTGCGTGACGTGTTGTGTGGCGGCAATGGGTTGAGGTTGCGGTACTGCTACCGTCTGTACTGAATTTTGATTCTGTGGAGGTTGCGTGTTCTGGTCCTGTCTAGGTGGGCGCGGTCTTTCTTTCGTTTTACCAGTAGCTATATTATGTTTCAGAACAGTGCATTCGCTTATATAGTGACCTGGCTGTTTACAATAGTTGCAGTTCCCTTTAACAGGCGCCGCAGCATGATTGGACTGTGTCGTACCCCTTCTCTGACCATCAGCTGGAACTGTCTGAGCCACTAATACTTTCATTTTCGTGTCCTTGATGCGTCTTTGTTCATGTTCGTGTTCTTCTCTAATTCGGTTCTGATGGTACTGTAACATTTGTAACATTTGGGAAGGGGTGTTCGCTTGCCAGGTACTCACGACTTTTAACACTCTATTTTTAACTTGTGGCAGGGAATTCTCTACTAATTTGGTCACAAACAGATGTGGATATGATTCGCTACTTGTTTTCAGACCGCTATTTATAATAAAGCATTTTTCGAATCTGGAATAAAAATCACTAGTGTCTTCATCATGTTTCTGTTTACAGGCTGAGATCGCGTCCCAGTCTTCCTTTTTAGTTGTCAGTAACCTTGGTAAAACCTGTAATAATAATCCTGGTAATGCTTTAGCTTTTTCCCCGAGACCAGTACCTGGAACTCTTGTATTTTTTTCGTTTTCTAATGCTGCCCAATCTATCTTCTTTTCTCCCACCTCCCATTCCTTTTCTTTAAGTTTCTCGTAAATCCCTGCTGGTAACAGAACCTTTAACATTTTAATGATATCGGGGTAAGTATACTCTCCCATGTTGAGCATGTCCTTTAATTCACGATGGAACCCCGCTGGGTCTTTATCGTGACAGGGTATTAATTTTTTCATTTCTAGTAATTCCATTTTTGTTAGGGGTGTGTACACGAATACACGTTCTAACGAGTCGTCTGGCTTTCGAATTGGATGGACTTCTCGTAAGGGATTTTGTCTGTCTATATGAAATGTTTTCCTTACTGGGGGTGGAGCTGAAACAAGATGTGGAGTCAGGAAAGTACTATGCTTGTGTCGTTGTTCCAGGATTACTTTAATTAGATAGGTACCTAGGCCTCTCCATCTATTTAGTAGTAACTCTTCCAATATGTCATATAGGGGGCCTGGATCAGAATGTTTATTTTCATACAATATAATGAGATGTTGAATCATGTACATACCAGCTAGTCGCTGTTCATCTGGGGAAAGATTCAAAAATGCTTGCGCTACTGAGATATCTTTATATGTGCTAGAATTGTCAGCCCATTGTACTGCTGATCGGGCTAGTTCTTGTTCATCCATGGAACATAGTTCATGGTAACCTATTCTTTCTCTGAGTATTTTATCAGTAGCCTGGAATAGATGTTCAGGAGAACTCGGATTTGAGATTGCAGAGAGAAAAAGTCTCTTGCTTTCTGGACGTATTGTTTTATTAAAGGGTCTTCCTCTACCTACGTATGCTATTCTACCTTCATTCTCTACTGGATTATCTATTTCTTCCTCCTCTGAGGATTCATTCTTGTCTGACTCGGCTTCCCTTTCAGCTTTCTCTCTTTGATGCATTGTTACTATTTCTTTACGGATCTTTCTGGACATGGCATCAATACAATTCTGTTTATCATGTTTACAATCTGCAATATTCTGACTCCATTTTGTCAATACATTCATCTCTTCTTTGTCAACACCTGGCCGATCTTGTTCCCTTATCAAACAATTTATCAAGAATCGTAATATTAAACCTTGTGTCTCAGCTTTCTGATATGCCATGGCCTCGCAAATACATTCAGGTTTCTCCCCCGTTCTAATGAAATGATATATTTTGTCTAGATGGTTTGTCATTTCTGGTAATAACATCAAATAATCTGTAACACGTCGTAGACGTAACGAGGCTAACATCATGTCTCCTTCCTTGCCGGGCACTGGGTCATATCTACAATCGGTAATATACTGTCTAAGGCTTTCGTATGTGACCGCCTTCGGAGTACGTTGCATTGCTAATTCTCTGATTGTCATTCGTTTTACTTGTGGCGGGGTGCGAAAATGACCTCCTACTGCACCTCCTGGAGTGTGACTGTAGGAGAGTAGGGTCTGCAATCCTATGATCACCCAGATTTTTTGCTTTTGTTTCACTGGTTTACGACTTTCTCTGGCTGTGGGCCTGCTAATCAGACCCACAGCCTGGCTGTTCTCTTTCTAAATTACGACATGTACCCTAGGTGCATTTACCAATTGGTACTGGGCCACCTTATCAGACCCTGTAACTCAGGGCATAGGTGTACCCAGGGCCGCCAGGAGCTGCAGCATGAATTATGCCACCCCTGGCTGGCCGCCTAAATTTGACACAACTGGCTGCATGACAGCTGGGGCGAAGTCGTGTAAGCACACTTTGCTTTAGATATAGTAGCCCTATATCTAACCATACAATGGACACTCGAGTTCCTATCAGTCACTCCTATGGCAGGCCTTGACAATCCTGAAGGCAGAGTGCATGGGCTCGTGTGAACTAGGCTCTGGCCCGAGCCGAGCCGGTTGCAGCTTGCGGAACCAAGACCCAATGACTGTTCCATGATAACGCGTACCCCATCGGTAACTTCGGTGTCGCGTTATCAAGGCATGTCGAGTAAGGTGTCATACGAATCGGGATGCTGCCCTCTCACCAACCCTGGCGACGAGGTTAGCATTCCGCCCTTCTAGAGGGACACGACATGTACGTAACTGTGAACCCCGGTTAAAGTTAACTAAAGCCTCAGCTCCACAAAATGGATGCTGCCACCACAGACACGAGTCTGACCTCCTGCTGCTGGGAGTCCTTCCAGCGGGGAGAGCTTGGACAAAGGGTTTCCTGTCGAGGGCGGTGTTCGCACCGTCCCAGACAGGGTTTGTGTATTCTGGGTAGGTAGGGCTTTTGCGAGAAGGTGACTGCGGAGTGGCACCCCGGTGCTCACTACGCATCTGCCGGTCAGAACCAGTTCCAGGGGCACCAGCCCTGGCCTGGGGAAAGTCCGGCAGGGGAGAGGGGTGTAACTACCCCCCTTCTTGGTCCCACCCTTAGGGCAGGACCTAGTCATGTACCCACCCCTTTCTTTAGGATAAAGACCGGAGCGGGGACCCTTCCAAATTAGATCATCTTTGAATCAAGAATACTTTCTACGAAAGGACTTCGAGACTCTTCTCAAGATTTCTCCCTTGTGACTAAGGAGTAGTCACCCTGCATCAGCGGGCACCATCTAAGAACTCTGCGGTTTGCTGCAAGTCCTTCCTCAAGGATCCGACGGCCCAGCTCGACGAGAACCGGCTTCCCTGGCACCTCTGACCTCTACCCACGTCATCAGCTCAGCTGTGATCTGTGGGTGCGACGAGACCTCGAGGGACCGGCCATCATCAGAACCTGCACGCTCTTAAACCAGCACGACCATCGAAGCAATTCCCTGGTGAGTGCTCTGGGGTCCGAGAAGCCCCGACCCTGAGCCGCTCCAGCACCGAAGTGCAGTCTCCCAGCATCTCCACGATCTGCGTGGGGCCCTTCGGCTCGCTGCTCAGCACGTTGTCTGGTCACTAGCCGCTGGCTTGTGCCCTTCTGTGACGACATTCGAGAATCATCACTGCTGGTCTGGTTGCTCCAGACTGGCCCTTGCTTCCATCCTTGCGAGAAGCACCCCGGACCCTCCTGGTCCACTCAAGACGCCATCTTAGGCCCATCCGTGGCCCCGAGATTTGCCAAGGCTTGTTGCCCCATCCTGGGCCCAGCGACGCCGACAGCATCATCCTTCGTGGGACAGCTCACACCTCCACCGTGGTCGCCGACAACGCCTCCTGGTCCGTGAGACTGCAGAGCCTAGCGTCGCCCACTCACCTGGTCGAGGTGACGGCCAACCGGTGCCTTCCTGGTACCCTCTGACTACTGGCTAGTAGTACGAACTTGGTCCCCTCTGCTTTCAGGTATCATCAATCTCTGATCCAGGCTTGGATCTCTACGAACTATTCATCACTGGTCGCCGGCCAGCAACTCCTTTTCTTCCGGCTCCTGGCTCATCAGCAAAGACCCCGACGCCTGTAAGACTTGTGCAGCCGCAGCCCTCGTGGCTAGGTAACTCGGCATTTCGGTGCCTGCATAGCCTCTTTACTCTAGGGTCCCGAGTCCCTCGCTTCCGACTTGCCTTATCGGGTCCGCCCGAGACCTTAAACTTTCCGTGTCCTCGGACACTTGTTTTAATTGTGCACTTGAAGTATTTTCCTAAGAGATTTGGTTTGTGCTTAGTACCCTGTCCTCATAAAGAGTACAGGGCTGTTGTGATTCTTAATAAATATCCTGTTTATTTTCATAACACTTGTGTGGTGTCCTTTCACTTGGTGTTCAAGGGGTACACGTGTGGTAAACAGCTGGCTTAACGCGCCCTCTCGAGTCTTTAGCCTTAGACTGCTCGTATCCACGCTACTAGGATAGCTGGTCTATAAGGTTGACTTACAACCAAACACCATAAGGGTCGTTGGAACGATACATAGCGGTCGCTAGAATAGCGAACGTTGCATATCGGGCCAACTTCTCACATTGGTGAGCAGCGGTTGGGATTTGAGCTTGCTGTTGTTTTACCACACGTATCCTAAGAATATCTTGTTGAAAGATCACATAAGTACTGTCAGGTACATATAACTAAAGCTTAGAATACTCTGAGTTCTACTGAACCAGCTGTTGCAGCTCCTCAAGGCTTAGCACACCTTGGTTGCAACTCTTAGCAAGGGAACAGTAGGTAAACACATAGTGTAGGTAGGTGCATCACTTACACCACACTAGAAACAGTATGTCGGACAAAGGAGGAAACTCTGAGTCTCCCCTTGTGTCAGTTGACCCTCCACAGGTCATCCCTTCAAGATATACTGTGCTGAGCTTCAAGGAGTTAAGACAAGTGTGTCACTCCAGGAAGATCAAGCAGGGGTCTAACCCCACCACGTCCTTTCTGATTGGTCTCTTGGAGACTTATGATGCAAGAAAAGCTGAGACCCGTCTTAGCTCTTCTAATCCAGAAGGAGACATGCCTCCCCTCGAGGGAACCAGAGACGATCCTGACCTCATCCACCTCGCAACTGAGAACGAAGATGTGGAGGATGATGAGGATGAGGATCCCTCTGGGGATGAGGCAGATAAGGGACAGGTAGAAGTCGTCAGACTAAGCAGGTCCAACTTAAACAAACATGATAGCGGTACTGGGGGACCCCTGGGGCCACTATCAGGTCAGCTTAACATTGGGAATGGACGAGCCCGATCTCTGTCAAGAGACTCTGGCAGATCCCTTCAAACCAATGGCTCTCGCAACTCTTCTCAGAGAGGGATGACGTCCCCTCAGCGGAGAGTGTACGAAGCTAAAGAAAGGGCAGCTAATCTGAGGATCGAAAGGGAAGAACTTGCCCTGGCCAAAGAAAGGCTTGCCTTTGCGAGAGAGCAACAGTTAAGTGGGGTAGTCCCCACTGGTGGCAGCAATGTACCTAGCAATAGGGAAAAGAGTTTCGATACGAAACACCTTGGTAAGATAGTGCCCCCCTTTAAACAAGGGGACGACATCCACAAATGGATTACTGCTTTGGAGAGGGCCTGCACTGTGCAAGGTGTTCCCCAGAGTCAGTGGGCAGCTATCTTGTGGCTCTCCTTTGAAGGTAAAGGAAGAGACAAGCTCCTCACCACAAGGGTGGAGGATGCGAACGATTACCAAGTCTTGAAAAATACACTCGTTGAAGGGTTCGGCCTAACCACTGAGCAGTACAGGGTGCTGTTCAGGGATACCCAGAAAACGCAGTCTCAAGATTGGTCTGACTTTGTCGATTGTGCCACTAAGGCTTTTGAGGGCTGGTTGCTGGGCAGTAAGGTTACTGATTACAAAGCGTGCATTACTCATCAAAGAAACAAGACACCTAATTCTGCCATGCCAACCTCACATCAACCCAGGCCACCTTGGACTGACGACCTCGTCCAATACACAACCACCTGGAACTATGTTCTATCCTTTGGACTCACTAAACTGTCCAAACAAACACGAAGATCCACAATTGTCAACCTTGGACCCCATCCGAAACCATACCCATGCAGATTGAAATCCACCTTCGCGCACATGATGACACATTCAATTCTGGAGCCACACTCTCCCTGGCTGCCACCCCCAAATTCGCACCACTATGGCACAACGGACCACGAGCAACTTTAAATATGTGCATCTCGAATAGACTTCAGTCACGTACACAGTCTGAGTGATTTCAATTTTTAAACCACGTAGCGCCTTTGAAAAATATATAGTGAAACAACAAGATAAATCTGAGCGCCAACCCATAAGCCTCGTAGCCCTTTAAATTTACGTAAACATTGAACTCCAGGCATCCGCCCACACTCCCGGGATCCTTTGCGGACCCGGAAGCGCTGCGCCAGACAGACGCCGAACGAGAGGAATACGCTGTCCGCACCTCTAAGACGACCGGCAACAAGGAACGCTGATTGGCACCGAGACAAGTTTGACAAGGTAGGACCCGCTCCAGCAACGCGCTGCACCCTTTACACAAACGGTCCTAGATATTTTGTCCTGGGATTTAAGACAAAGTCTGGTTTTTCGGTTTTTTTGCAGACTTAAACTACACGCGTAGGTAACGCGCCTAAACGAGACTGAACACTCTAATCCTTGGCTTTTGGACAAGATTCACAGACCCTTGGGTTCACAGGTGAGAACTTTGTCTCCCCTTCCAGCCACACGCAACTTGCTGACAACTCGTCAGATTCCCGGAAATACTTACAATTCCTTTCCGTTTTTCTTGCAAACAGCCAGATCACAACATCTCCCTTCAACACGGAGTTGGAACCAACCCATGTAAGCATGATTTGTATATCTGGGTACTGAGTGTGGTAGAACATGGCTTTATATCTATAGAGTATGATGAGATTATTCACAATTTTTTCAGATGTGTTGGTGTCAAGGCAACTTCATCTATACTTCTGGTCCTCAAGTGACTGAGAGGTAAGAGACTTTAGCTAGTAGTAGGGGTAGTCAGTGTGGTCAAATTAAATAGTTTACCAATACGTTTCCCCTTCTCTCTCCACAGACCTTGGTCCTGATGAGAACTCATCCATCTATATGAGTTCGAAACGCGTAGACTCTTTTAAGCCTTAAAAAACCAAAAAAACTGTGTTACTTATTTTTGAAACAATTTTGAAATATATGATTACTTTCAAGGCTTCTCTGTAAATTGAATTGATTGCATTGTAGATACAATTTATATGTTCTTTGTTGTGTGTGTATATTTGTAAATAGCGTGGTTTGTGAGTGGTATGATTGAATGTATGTAGTATATGTTGTCTAAAAAGTTCAGAAATTTCTATTTTGTGATAAAAAAATTGTTTTCTTGTTTGAATAGGAAATCCTTTGATGTTGTACATAAGGTCTTAAAAAAATTTTTCATTTGAAATTTCTAAATGGGTGAGATCTAAATAAAAAATAAATATTTCTCTAAATAAAAGAACCCAATTGAAAAAGGACACAAATTGGTCTATTGCAACATCTGTTTCATGGTCAGATGTTCATATCGAATTAAGTAAGTTAGTGATTGGCAGCACCTGCAATCTCCGTTGTTGTTTAGTAGCTTGTGGCAAGCAGTGCTGTTGGGAGCCCGAACCCAGTAGCTTTTTTGTTCTAGGTGCCTTTGCGAGAGAGCAACAGTTAAGTGGGGTAGTCCCCACTGGTGTCAGCAATGTACCTAGCAATAGGGAAAAGAGTTTCGATACGAAACACCTTTAAACAAGGGGACGACATCCACAAATGGATTACTGCTTTGGAGAGGGCCTGCACTGTGCAAGGTGTTCCCCAGAGTCAGTGGGCAGCTATCTTGTGGCTCTCCTTTGAAGGTAAAGGAAGAGACAAGCTCCTCACCACAAGGGTGGAGGATGCGAACGATTACCAAGTCTTGAAAAATACACTCGTTGAAGGGTTCGGCCTAACCACTGAGCAGTACAGGGTGCTGTTCAGGGATACCCAGAAAACGCAGTCTCAAGATTGGTCTGACTTTGTCGATTGTGCCACTAAGGCTTTTGAGGGCTGGTTGCTGGGCAGTAAGGTTACTGATTACAAAGGATTGTATAATTTGATGATGAGAGAACAAATTTTAAACAATTGTCAGAACCAGTTGTTGCATCAGCATCTTGTCGACTCGGATCTGACCTCTCCCCAAGAATTGGGAAAGAAGGAAGACAGATGGGTTTGCACGAGAGTTAAACAGAACCAGGGCCAGAATCAAGGTGGTCAGAAGAAAGCAGACCAGAAGGGTAAAGATTCTAAGGGGGAACAAAATGACCAGAAGTCTTCGACAGGTCCCCAACAACCCAAAGAGGGTGGGGGTCAGGCTCCCCAAAAGAAGAAAGAAGGCCAATCCAAAAGATGGTGCCAGTACTGTAAAAGTAAATCTCACTGGTTTAGTGAGTGCACCAAGAAAGGAGGAGGGCAGACTCCTGCCACTGCAGCCCCTAAGGCACCTGTGCCCCCTAGTACAGTCAGCAGTGGTAGTGCGCCTCCCAAGGGTTTAGTAGGGTTAACCCTGGGTTCTGAGGGGCGTGACAACCTAGTTGGCACCCTCACTCAGGCTGTCCTTGTCAGTACAGGGGACGCGGACGTGTCCCCTGACATAAGTCCCAATACCTTGGGCAAATACCGACAGACGCCTTTCATAAATGGAAAGATGGCTCAGGCCTATAGGGACACTTGTGCCAGCGTCACCATGGTGACGCCTGACTTTGTGGACCCTGGACAGATCATGCCAGGTACGGAATTCCTGGTGACCAATGCAAGCAATGTCACTACCAATCACAGTATGGCAATTGTAGCTTTCTCCTGGGGAGGGGTAACTGGCCAAAAGAAGGTTGTAGTTAGTCCAGACCTCCCAGTGGATTGTTTGTTGGGCAATGATTTGGAGTCATCACAATGGTCAGAAGTGGAGCACCGGACTCACATGGAAATGTTAGGCTTGCCAGCACATGTGTTCGCTGTGACCAGGTCACAGGTCAGGAAATGCCCCACTGAACAGGTGCTGGATCCTGGAACAACGGACCAGACACCTCCCAAGAAAAAGAGCGGTAGGGTTAAGGCTGCGCCTTCCCCCTTGCCCCAGGTCGTGGATCAAGTCTCAGAGGAGGCTGACCTACAGGAATTGAGGGAAACTGAGCCGAGAGAGTTCGAACTTGATCAAGTTGAATTCTTGGGTTCAGGGGGACCCTCAAGGGAAGACCTGGGGAAGGACCAGTTAGACTGCCCTTCTCTTGAACCCCTCAGACAGCAGGCTGCTGCTGAGGCTGCTGGGAACGCCACAGGTACCCACAAGGTATACTGGGAAGATGGACTCCTGTACACTGAGTCAAGAGACCCCAAGCCTGGCATGACCAGGAGGCTGGTTGTACCCTTGTCTCAGCGTGGTTTCCTACTTACCTTGGCCCACGAGATTCCCTGAGCAGGTCACTTAGGCCAGACGAAAACGTGGGACCGGCTTGTCTCACACTTTCACTGGCCTCATATGAACGAAGATACCAAGGAGTTTTGCCGCTCCTGTGTCACTTGCCAAGCCAGTGGTAAGTCAGGTGGCACGACAAAGGCCCCCCTTATACCAATGCCTGTGGTGGGGGTGCCCTTTGAACGGGTGGGGATCGACATCGTCGGTCCCATGGAACCACCGACAGCATCAGGGCACAAGTTTATACTGGTGGTAGTGGATCATGCCACCAGGTATCCTGAAGCTATTCCCCTTAGGACCACTACAGCACCTGTTGTGGCAAGAGCCCTAGTTGGAGTATTCTCCAGAGTGGGCTTCCCTAAGGAGGTCGTCTCCGACAGAGGTGCAAACTTTATGTCGAGCTACTTAACTGCTATGTGGAAGGAATGTGGTGTCAACTACAAGTTCACTACACCCTATCATCCACAATGCAATGGGCTTGTTGAGAGATTCAACAGGACCCTTAAAGGGATGATTCATGGACTACCTGAAAAGCTTCGGCGTAGATGGGACGTCCTGATCCCCTGCCTCTTGTTCGCCTACAGAGAAGTCCCACAGAAGGGGGTTGGCTACAGCCCTTATGAACTTTTGTACGGGCATCCTGTAAGAGGACCCCTGTGTTTGGTGAAGGAAGGATGGGAGAGACCTCTCAAAAAGCCTGCAGCCAACATAGTGGACTATGTGCTTGGCCTCCGCTCGCGGATGGCTGAATACATGGGAAAGGCATCTGAAAACCTTAAGGCCAGCCAAGAACTCCAGAAAGCTTGGCATGACCAAAAGGCTGTCTTGACTGTTTACCAGCCCGGACAGAAGGTGTGGGTGTTGGAGCCAGTAGCCCCAGCAGCACTCAAGGACAAATGGTCCGGGCCCTACACCATCCTGGAGAAAAAGGGAGAGGTCACCTACCTGGTCGACCTGGGAACTCCCCGGAGCCCCCACAGGGTGCTTCATGTCAACAGGCTCAAGGCATATGTCGACAGGAAGGACATGAGTTTGCTCATGGCCCTAGATGAGGGACAGGAGGAGGAGAGTGACCCTCTCCCCGACCTGCTCACTCAGAATCCTGACGATGGATCGGTAGATGGTGTTGTCTTTTGTGGCAGCCTCTCCGAACATCAACAGAGAGACTGTAAACAGGTTCTTCAGTCTTTCAGACATATGTTTTCTCTAACACCCAGCCAGACCGATTGGTGCACCCATGAGGTTGACACTGGTGACAGCTTGCCCGTTAAGAGTAAAATCTACCGGGAGCCTGATCACGTTAGAGACTGCATCAAGAGTGAAGTGCAGAAAATGTTGGAGCTGGGAGTCATTGAACCCTCGGACAGCCCTTGGGCTAGTCCCGTGGTTCTAGTGCCGAAACCTCACACCCAGGGTGGTAAGAGAGAGATGAGGTTTTGCGTAGACTACAGGGGTCTCAATGCAGTCACTAAGACTGACGCCCACCCAATACCAAGGGCAGACGAGCTTATCGATAGATTGGCTTCGGCCAACTACTTAAGTACGTTTGACCTGACAGCTGGGTATTGGCAAATCAGGTTAGCTGAGGACGCCAAGCCTAAAACCGCATTTTCAACCCCTGGTGGGCATTATCAGTTCGTGGTGATGCCCTTTGGTCTGAAAAATGCACCTGCCACCTTCCAAAGGTTGGTGAATCAAGTCCTTACTGGGCTGGATGACTTCTGTGCGGCGTATCTTGACGATATTGCTGTCTTTAGCTCCACCTGGGAGGATCACCTGGTCCACCTGCGGAAAGCGTTAGAGGCTCTGCAAGCAGCAGGCCTCACTATCAAGGCCACCAAGTGCCAGATAGGGCAGACACAGGTTGTATACCTGGGCCACCTTGTAGGTGGGGGCCAGGTTCAGCCACTGGAGAGCAAGATACAGTCAATCAGGGACTGGGCTCCTCCAACCACCCAGACTCAGGTTCGAGCTTTCTTGGGCCTGACTGGATACTACCGGAAGTTTGTCAGGAACTATGGTTCCATCGTGACACCATTAAACGAACTGACAAGCAAGAAAATGCCAAAAAAGGTTCAGTGGACAGCGAGCTGTCAAAAAGCATTCGATGACCTAAAGCAGGCCATGTGCACGGCGCCTATCCTCAAGAGTCCGGACTACTCCAAACCATTCATTGTCCAAACAGATGCTTCTGAGTTGGGTGTGGGAGCTGTTCTTTCTCAACTGAATTTTGATGGTCAAGACCAGCCCATTGCTTTTATAAGCAGAAGGCTGACCCCTAGAGAGAAGAATTGGTCAGCTATTGAGAGGGAGGCCTTTGCTGTGGTTTGGGCCCTGAAGAAGCTGAGGCCATACTTGTTTGGCACTCACTTCAAGATTCAGACCGACCATAAGCCCCTCTTGTGGCTAAATCAGATGAAGGGTGAAAACCCCAAACTGCTAAGGTGGTCCATTTCCCTACAGGGGATGGACTTTACAGTGGAACATAGACCTGGTACTGATCATGGCAATGCCGATGGGCTCTCCAGATATTTCCACTTAGAACAAGAAGACTCACCTGGTCAAGGTTAGCTTATTGTTCCGACGTTTGGGGGGGGGGTCATGTAGGAGAGTAGGGTCTGCAATCCTATGATCACCCAGATTTTTTGCTTTTGTTTCACTGGTTTACGACTTTCTCTGGCTGTGGGCCTGCTAATCAGACCCACAGCCTGGCTGTTCTCTTTCTAAATTACGACATGTACCCTAGGTGCATTTACCAATTGGTACTGGGCCACCTTATCAGACCCTGTAACTCAGGGCATAGGTGTACCCAGGGCCGCCAGGAGCTGCAGCATGAATTATGCCACCCCTGGCTGGCCGCCTAAATTTGACACAACTGGCTGCATGACAGCTGGGGCGAAGTCGTGTAAGCACACTTTGCTTTAGATATAGTAGCCCTATATCTAACCATACAATGGACACTCGAGTTCCTATCAGTCACTCCTATGGCAGGCCTTGACAATCCTGAAGGCAGAGTGCATGGGCTCGTGTGAACTAGGCTCTGGCCCGAGCCGAGCCGGTTGCAGCTTGCGGAACCAAGACCCAATGGCTGTTCCATGATAACGCGTACCCCATCGGTAACTTCGGTGTCGCGTTATCAAGGCATGTCGAGTAAGGTGTCATATGAATCGGGATGCTGCCCTCTCACCAACCCTGGCGACGAGGTTAGCATTCCGCCCTTCTAGAGGGACACGACATGTACGTAACTGTGAACCCCGGTTAAAGTTAACTAAAGCCTCAGCTCCACAAAATGGATGCTGCCACCACAGACACGAGTCTGACCTCCTGCTGCTGGGAGTCCTTCCAGCGGGGAGAGCTTGGACAAAGGGTTTCCTGTCGAGGGCGGTGTTCGCACCGTCCCAGACAGGGTTTGTGTATTCTGGGTAGGTAGGGCTTTTGCGAGAAGGTGACTGTGGAGTGGCACCCCGGTGCTCACTACGCATCTGCCGGTCAGAACCAGTTCCAGGGGCACCAGCCCTGGCCTGGGGAAAGTCCGGCAGGGGAGAGGGGTGTAACTACCCCCCTTCCTGGTCCCACCCTTAGGGCAGGACCTAGTCATGTACCCACCCCTTTCTTTAGGATAAAGACCGGAGCGGGGACCCTTCCAAATTAGATCATCTTTGAATCAAGAATACTTTCTACGAAAGGACTTCGAGACTCTTCTCAAGATTTCTCCCTTGTGACTAAGGAGTAGTCACCCTGCATCAGCGGGCACCATCTAAGAACTCTGCGGTTTGCTGCAAGTCCTTCCTCAAGGATCCGACGGCCCAGCTCGACGAGAACCGGCTTCCCTGGCACCTCTGACCTCTACCCACGTCATCAGCTCAGCTGTGATCTGTGGGTGCGACGAGACCTCGAGGGACCGGCCATCATCAGAACCTGCACGCTCTTAAACCAGCACGACCATCGAAGCAATTCCCTGGTGAGTGCTCTGGGGTCCGAGAAGCCCCGACCCTGAGCCGCTCCAGCACCGAAGTGCAGTCTCCCAGCATCTCCACGATCTGCGTGGGGCCCTTCGGCTCGCTGCTCAGCACGTTGTCTGGTCACTAGCCGCTGGCTTGTGCCCTTCTGTGACGACATCCGAGAATCATCACTGCTGGTCTGGTTGCTCCAGACTGGCCCTTGCTTCCATCCTTGCGAGAAGCACCCCGGACCCTCCTGGTCCACTCAAGACACCATCTTAGGCCCATCCGTGGCCCCGAGATTTGCCAAGGCTTGTTGCCCCATCCTGGGCCCAGCGACGCCGACAGCATCATCCTTCGTGGGACAGCTCACACCTCCACCGTGGTCGCCGACAACGCCTCCTGGTCCGTGAGACTGCAGAGCCTAGCGTCGCCCACTCACCTGGTCGAGGTGACGGCCAACCGGTGCCTTCCTGGTACCCTCTGACTACTGGCTAGTAGTACGAACTTGGTCCCCTCTGCTTTCAGGTATCATCAATCTCTGATCCAGGCTTGGATCTCTACGAACTATTCATCACTGGTCGCCGGCCAGCAACTCCTTTTCTTCCGGCTCCTGGCTCGTCAGCGAAGACCCCGACGCCTGTAAGACTTGTGCAGCCGCAGCCCTCGTGGCTAGGTAACTCGGCATTTCGGTGCCTGCATAGCCTCTTTACTCTAGGGTCCCGAGTCCCTCGCTTCCGACTTGCCTTATCGGGTCCGCCCGAGACCTTAAACTTTCCGTGTCCTCGGACACTTGTTTTAATTGTGCACTTGAAGTATTTTCCTAAGAGATTTGGTTTGTGCTTAGTACCCTGTCCTCATAAAGAGTACAGGGCTGTTGTGATTCTTAATAAATATCCTGTTTATTTTCATAACACTTGTGTGGTGTCCTTTCACTTGGTGTTCAAGGGGTACACGTGTGGTAAACAGCTGGCTTAACGCGCCCTCTCGAGTCTTTAGCCTTAGACTGCTCGTATCCACGCTACTAGGATAGCTGGTCTATAAGGTTGACTTACAACCAAACACCATAAGGGTCGTTGGAACGATACATAGCGGTCGCTAGAATAGCGAACGTTGCATATCGGGCCAACTTCTCACAGTGACCATCAGCCATTCCTGGCTGCGCTGTTACTGGTGGTAATGTAGCTGGTAAGGTATGTACAGTAGATGTAGTAGGGGTTAATGCAGACACTATAGGTGGGCCCTGGGTGACTGACGTAGCAAAAGGATTCCCAGACCCAGTGACAGGACCAGTTGCAGGAGGAACAGTAGGGGGAATCGTGACATGAGCAGGGTTAGGAGGAGTAATATTTCGAGGAGGATGGGTATTTGCATATTCAGGGACAGTATCATCTAGGTAGGAGGAAAGAAAAATATCAGCTGCGGTCTTATTATGACGAAGCTTAATTGGAACCAATGGTGCCGGTAAATTACTTGGCATTTCCGGGGTGGCTTTAGGTAGGCCTTCCGGTTAGAGGCGGCAGACCCGAGAGCAGAGGATGGCCCGGGACCAGGGTTCGATTCCCGGCGCGGCAGGTTTCTGGACCAGGGTCAGCGGACTCGATAATTCTCTCGCCTCGGTGCCCACTCTGATCAGCGATCACACTCGGCAACTCTGGGCATTAGCTTGCCTCATCTTCACTAACGGCCCCACCAGACCGCCGGGGATGCCTGGTCTCACCCTGGAGATACCCATTAAGGGACCATCTCTCAGGGAAGCCAGGAAGGGTTTCGCAGCGGTCGAAGCGCCTTGGGACCCTACGGGTAAGTAGTGCGCTATATAAATGCCTATACATTCCGCTAAAAGAGGATACATGCCATTCATAAGGGTATTTCGTTGTCGGTCTATTTGTTCTGTTCTAACTCGTTCACCTTCTTCAACTAGTTCCTTTTCTCGGGCTTTTTCTGAATCTTCTCTATGTTTTTCTGCTCTTCTGAGTTCTTTCTCTGTTCTTCTATGCGCTTCTTTATGCCATAATTCTATGGCATCTTTCTGAGATTGTCTGGCTTTCTTTTTCCACAGCGCTTCTTCTACTCTCATGATGCATTCAGCATCCCATGTCCCTGTAACAGGCCATCTATATTTCTCATCTAGGTGCTTGGTGTAATCGACCCATAAGTCTAAGTACAGTATGGCGTCTAAGCCATGCTTGTGGTACATAAAATGTCCAGGAGTGTCCCTAGGCGGGACAGGAACTGCTTCTTCTAGTATCCCTTTCCTGGTTCCTACCTGACGTAATTTAGAGAACAGCGGCATTTTGATACTTGATACTTGATACTTACTTGAACTTGACCACAACAAACACAATAAACACAGTAATGAAGATCGAACAGTCACTCATACCACGACATAAAAATACATTAATACATATTAGACTGATACTACCTGAAAAACATAATTCTGGAAATGCTCGAAAAGACAATGCTAGAAAACTGAATCACTAGATGCACTGCTAAAACAGTACAGATGCACTGCTAAAACAGTACAGACCGGACCTGTGTACCCAGGCCCGTCTTGACCGGACCCAAATCAATGAACCCGTCTAGATGCGTCCCCAGCAACGGTACTCACCGGGAAGCAAAACTTGAAGGCCTCGGAAAACTCGACACTGGACTGGACCGGACTGGACTGGACTCGACGCGTGTACTTCGGAACTGGTGGGCCTCTAGACACCTCGGACCTTGCTCTCTTGGCTGGGCTCTGGTCGGGATCCTCCGCACTCCTCACCGCCTCGTCTGGATGCTGAACCGCAGTCTCCGTCTCCTCCGTGGGCCTGAGGGAAGATAGCAGGAATACCCGCAACGTGCACGGTGTTCCGTCACGGCTGCAGAAGGGGTCAAGGCCTGCGATACATCGCCGGCGTGTAAGGTGGGGGAGGGGTCCCTAATCGGGCGCCAAATTATGTGGTAAATTAGTTTTACCGGATCCTCTTTTTCCATATAATTACAATAAAAATAGCTCAATCAAATGAGAGGCAGAGTCCGTGGTATCTGAGTCATACGGGCTTTAATGGAATGGTTCGAACCATGGACAATCATGTTCAGGAAGGGGTATTTCAGGGATCAGAATGATGTCATGAAGTCAACGTTTTCTTAACAGAGTACAATATATATAGTAAAAGCATACAATGGTGATGGATACAGTAGGCGTAACAGCTGAAGATAAGAACACATGTGCGTAACAGAAGGCGTGCACAAGGGCGTACACGGAGGTGTGTGCTAGAAACGTCACAAAAAGTGTCATAAGTGGGTGGATGCATAGAGCAATCTTGCAATGTCAGCAGAAATTCTAACACAGATGCGCGCGCAGTTGACATGACGTGTGATTGACGTGGAACTGGAGAGAACTGGGGGCTTGACTTTAGCACTAGTAGAGGAGACAGAAGTCTGGCATGTCAGAACAACCTAAACCTAAATCATATCTGATATCTTGTGTTTGGAGGATAGGTTATCTAGAGTGAAAGGTCTCTCGGGCAGAGGATGTTCTATACTGACTGCTAATGCGTGCATATGTGTCTACGTGCAATGCGAGGGGCATGGGCCTACCATGGTGACGGGAGAAAATAAATTACTTGCATGGAGACAGGAAGGCCGGGCCCTTTGCTCTGCAGCTGAGAATATGTTTACCTATTTCACTAGACTGGAATGTGTTTTCGAGGAGCTGAACAGATAACTTGAAGGCAAAATACTGTTTTGGCAGGCAGGCCAGGCCGAGCCGGGCACCGCTTCGACTGTGCAGGGGGTAAGGTAAAGGTCAGGGATGCAGATCCATGCTGCAGCTTTCAGAGGCAGGAATGACTTGAAAAGAGACTCGGAGCCTCGGATTCAGGGCCTAGCTCAACTGAACCAGGAAAACAGAAAAGTGCACTATGTAAAGACGTTGGCAACATATGCTTAAAAACCATATTATTGTTGCTTTCATGGTGGGTCTGGTAGATAACATGTTAACGTTGGACGCAAATGTATTTGCGTCTTCATATCTGGTCATGGAGGGAAATTACATGTACTTTACGCACGTACATGGAACGTTGGGGAACACGATAGGGGACACACTTGACCATACAAAATTGAATTACCTCATTTTAATTCCCAATTATGTGGTAAATTAGTTTTACCGGATCCTCTTTTTCCATATAATTACAATAAAAATAGCTCAATCAAATGAGAGGCAGAGTCCGTGGTATCTGAGTCATACGGGCTTTAATGGAATGGTTCGAACCATGGACAATCATGTTCAGGAAGGAGTATTTCAGGGATCAGAATGATGTCATGAAGTCAATCTTGCAATGTCAGCAGAAATTCTAACACAGATGCGCGCGCAGTTGGCATGACGTGTGATTGACGTGGAACTGGAGGGAGCTGGGGGCTTGACTTTAGCACTAGTAGAGGAGACAGAAGTCTGGCATGTCAGAACAACCTAAACCTAAATCATATCTGATATCTTGTGTTTGGCACCCGAATAGGGACCCCTC